>NW_028261387.1:45024992-45277492 GCF_051295495.1 Thamnophis sirtalis | reverse complement strand
GTGGATGACATCATTTGCCAACCTGGGAGGAGGCACCATGACTATATTGAAGATACTCAATTGTACAACTTAGCCCCTTTCACCTAAATGATGCTACAACATTTCTTTATCAGTGTTGGTGTATACCAGGACCCGTGGGTAGCCAGAAGAACTGAGGCAGAGACGGGAATAAAGGCTAACAAATTTTATTCCCTGACAAATACAGGCTAACAACTCAGAACCGGCTTCAGACAGGAATGCGCGCAGCTCGTTTGGACAGCTCCCTTTTTATACAGGAGCTGTCAAATGATCAGCCAATCGGGTGTCGAGCGCTTCCCGCTTAAACTCTTTATTTTAGCGCATGCTCAGAACGTGACACTCCTCCCCCCCTAAGCTCGCGCAAGCGTAGTCTTGTAAATATGCTGGACGCCGCCTGATTCGGCCAGACGCTCGAGGCCCTCCCGCGCTGCCTGGTGACTCTGGATGCTCGGCTGAGGACTCTGCTTTGGAGGATGGTGATCGCCCGGGCCGTCAAAGAACTAAGGATGGTGCTGGCCCACCAAGTAAGTCGCCGCTTCGGTTTGGGGCACTGGCTGCTTGTTCTCTTGCGGCCTCCTTGTTTCTGGGCCCCGTGTTGCTCGCCGGAGTCGGTGGGTCGGTCGGTGGCTGCTGGTCGGTTGGTGGTTGGTGTCTGCTCCGCAGCTGGTCGCAGTGGCGTCTCCAAGTTCTGCCGTCATGGAGCCTGACCCTGTAGGAGCAGGGCCTGGTCTGGTCAGTCACAATGCCCGGTAGCCACAAGGGATGCCCTCCGTAATTCCGGGCATACACTGCCTCCCCCTGGGCGAAGGATCGGGCACCCCCATGGGAATCTAAGGAGTTGGGGTGGAGTAAGCAGGGTGCATGCGGTCGAGGGTTGTTCGTAACCACCGACCCATGAGCAGCTCAGCTGGGCTAGTATTGGAGTCTGGTGATGAGGTGGAATGGTGGGCGAGCAAGAAGGCGTCTGTGCGCTCTCGCCATGGAAGGTGATCCATTTTGGCGAAGGCTTCTTTGACGGAGCGCACAGCGCGCTCCGCCAAGCCATTACTAGCCGGGTGGAAGGGGGAGGTGAGGGCGTGTCGGATACCCTGGGAAGCCAGGAACGCCTCAAGTTTGGTAGACGTCAACTGTGGTCCGTTATCGGACACCAGCACGTCGGGAAGGCCATGAGTGGCAAATAGGTGGCGAAGGGTCGTAATGAGTGCGTCTGCGGTGGTGGTGGGCATGTGGACGACCTCAACCCATTTTGAGAAGGCGTCCACGGCGATGAATAGCATGTGGCCCTGAATGGGGCCCGCGAAGTCGATGTGCACGCGGGACCAGGGTGTGGATGGCGGTTCCCATGTATGGGGCTCGGCTTTGGGAGGCAACGCCTGGGCGCCCTGGCACTGTGGGCACCCCGCGACATGGGCTGCTATGTCTTGGTCAAGCTTAGGCCACCACACGTAGCTACGGCCCAGGGCTTTCATCTGGACGATGCCGGGGTGGGCGTGATGTAGCTGCTGCAGGACGGTAGTCCTCAGTGAGGCCGGCACCACTACTCGGTGGCCCCAGAGCAGGCAGCCGCGCTGTACGGACAGCTCCGCCAGGCGGGATTTGAAGGGAAGGAAAGCAGGATCCACGGGGTCTTTTGGCCACCCTCGCCTAACCCAGTCTAGCACCCGGGAGATTACCTGATCCCTTGCGGACAACCGGGCGATATCGGTGGCAGAAGTTAGCAGGTTGAGGTCGTCAATTAGGAATACTGGGGTGACAGGAGCAGGGTCTTCAGGGGCCTCCGGCAGGGGGCAACGGCTGAGTGCGTCGGCATGGGCAATCTGCTTCCCCGGGCGGTGCTGCAGCTGGTATTCGTAGGATGCGAGGAAGACAAACCAGCGTGTCATTCGTGGGGACAGAACCTGCGGGGCAGGGCGGTCACCGGCCAGCAACCCGAGAAGCGGCTTGTGGTCGGTGACAATCAGGAAGCTGCGGCTGTATAAATAGTGATGGAAGCGCCGTACCCCGGCCACAATAGCGAGAGCCTCTTTATCGATTTGTGCATAGTTGCGTTCGGAGGCAGACAGGGTACGGGAGAAAAATGCTACAGGTACCTCCGCCCCACTGGGTAGCTGGTGGCAGAGTACGGTGCCCACCCCATAGGGTGAAGCGTCACAAGCGAGCACTAGAGGCAAGTGCTCGCTATATTGGACGAGGACGTCGTTGGAAACGAGGAGGTGTTTGACAGCTAGGAAGGCGGAGGCTTCCAGGCGGCCCCAAACCCAGGCCACGCCGGAGTCAAGGAGGCGGTGTAGTGGCTCAGCGACAGACGCCTTATGCGGCAGGAATACAGCATAGAAGTTCAGTAGGCCTAAAAAGGCCTGGAGTTCAGCTCTGTTGGTCGGTGTCGGGGCTTCCACAAAGGCCTTGGTTTTGGCAGCCGTAGGGTGGATGCCGCAGCCATCGATGAGAAACCCAAGGAATTCTATCTGGGGCACTGCGATTTGGCACTTGTCCCTTTTTACTTTGAGGCCGACTTGTTGGAATTTGCGGAGAACCTCCCGCAGGCGGGCCATGAGTTCCTCAAGAGAGGTTGCAGAGACGAGGACGTCGTCAAAATAGGGGACGACGCCTCGGAGTCCTTGGAGCAGCCTCTCCATCAAGCTTTGAAAGAGTCCTGGGGCAATGCTGACCCCAAATTGTAGCCTGCGGCATTGGAACGCACCTCGGTGCGTGACGATGGTCTGTGCCTCGGCTGCCTCATTGTCCATGACTAGTTGTTGGTAGGCCTGGGCGAGGTCGAGCTTTGCAAAGATGGACCCCTCGCCCAAGGTGTGGAGAAGGTGCTGGACCACCGGCACCGGGTACGCGTTGGAGGGAAGAGCGCGGTTAATGGAGCAGCGGTAGTCTGCGCAAATCCTCACGCTGCCATCCGGCTTGATAGGCAGCACGATGGGGGTCTCCCATCGTGCATGGTCCACTGGCTCCAGGATGCCTTGAGCCACGAGCTTATCTAGCTCGGCGTCCACTTTCGGCTTGAGCGCGATGGGCACCCGGCGAGGCTTCATCCGCACTGGTTGCACGGAGGGGTCGAGGTTGAAAGACACGGGTGTGCCGGTGTATTGGCCAAGGGTGCCATCGAAGACAGCAGGAAACTCATTGACCAGGCAGTCTAGAGCCGATGTGCCGAGGTGGTGGATGCCGCTGATCTGCAGGCCGAGGGACTGGAACCAGTCAAGGCCGAGAAGGCTGGGTAACCTCCCTTCCACTATGATGAGGGGTAGCCATCCGTCAAACCCCTTAAACTGCACCCTGACCTTGCGGGTGCCAATCACTGGAATCAGGTTGCCCTGATAGTCCCGTAATATTATATTGCTGCTTCGTAGTTGGCGCTTTGACAGCTGGGGCAGGATACGTTTGATTGTGCTCCATGACACTATTGACGTTGCGGAGCCGGTGTCTAGTTCCATTTCACAGGGCTTTCCTTCAAGGTTGACAGTCAGCTGAATCTTTTTCTGCAGGTTATGGCATGGAAGGCCCTGTTTGGCGTTCCGCAGGATGGCATGGCAGTCCATCCTGGCTTTCTTTGGCCCCTCCATCCGGTTCCGAGATTGTCGGGACCGGTCGCTCTGGAACTCTGAGGAGGACATGGGCTGCGCGGCTCAGCACACCCGAGCGATGTGGCCCTTCCTGCCACACCGCTGGCAGAGGGCTTGCCTAAATCTGCACTCATCTCTCTCGTGGTTGCCTCCGCACCCACTACATGCAGATTTAGGGTCACCCTTCCGCCGAGGTAAGCTCTTTCTGTTCGCTTCATAAAGGCGGTTAATGTCCTCCTCTGGGTTTTCGAGATCGGAATCATCGCTTTCTGTATCAGGTAGACCGGCAGCTGTGTTGAAAGTATTGGCGGGCTGCGCTGTTGTGGTAGACCGGCTCTTCACGATGGTAGCTAGGGATGCCGCAGCCATTTCGGAAGCCCGAACCTCGTCGAAAGCGGCTTGGAAGGAGAGGTCTGCCTTGGTTAGCAACCACTTTTGCAGTTTGAGGTCTTTGAGGCCACACACAAGGCGGTCGAGGAGGGCCTCGTCAAGGTCTCGGAATTCACAGTGGAGGGCGGCCGATCGCAGGGCAGCGACGTAGGCGCTGACTGACTCTCCCTCGGCTTGGCTGCGTTGATGGAAGGCGTGCCGGCGGGCTATTTTGGATGGGGACGGGGGGTAATGGCTCGTCAGCTTTGCCATCAGGACGGGCCATGGTACGGCCTTGATAGGTTCAGGGGCTGTGAGAGCCCTGGCAGTGTGGAATAAGTCCGTTCCGCAAACGGACAAGAAAAATGCGCATTTTCTTTCATCCGTCAGCTCGGTAAGGTCGTGGGCGACCAAGAAACATTCAAAACGGGCGGTGTATGACTCCCATGTCTTGGAGCCATAGTTGAATGGCGCGAAGTTTAACGTGGCCATTCCTGTCAGGGAAACAGCGACGTCTCGTCGCGGCAGAAGCAGAGTGAAACGCGGTTCTAGTGACTCAGCGAGTGACTTCAGCTACTCGCACCTCAGTTTGGCGATCCCACCCTCGTCGCCAGTGGTGTATACCAGGACCCGTGGGTAGCCAGAAGAACTGAGGCGGAGACGGGAATAAAGGCTAACAAATTTTGTTCCCTGACAAATACAGGCTAACAACTCAGAACCGGCTTCAGACAGGAATGCGCGCGGCTCGTTTGGACAGCTCCCTTTTTATACAGGAGCTGTCAAACGATCAGCCAATCGGGTGTCGAGCGCTTCCCGCTTAAACTCTTTATTTTAGCGCATGCTCAGAACGTGACAAGTGTGGCTGGGAAAATCTAGTTAGGGAAAGCGGGCTTCAGCTCAATCTTGGCAGGTCCAAATAGATGTGGATTTTCAAGTCTCCCAGATCTGGAGATTTTCCATCTTTAACTCTGAAGAGTCCCCAGACAGAATTGGTGTTCAATTTGGCAGTCCTCTTAGGCACACAGCTCCTGTTTAAGAAATAAGTGACAGTCATGACTAGGAGGTCCTTTGCATAAATCCATCTTTGGGTATTAATTATGCTCATCTGTGGATTGGAAGACTCTCCTTGCAGTCACTCACATGTTAGTCACCTCCCTTTGAGACTACTGCAGTGCACTGTACATGGAACTCCCAGCAAAGAAATTGTAATGTAAGAGAAGATCGACAAAAGTGCATTTTGGCCAAAAACAAAAACATACAAAAGGTAATCAACTTGGCAAAAGAAATTAAAAAACCTATGCCCATACTTCCCTTCACCACAAAGAGATAATTAGAAAGCATACATATGATAAAACATAACAGAATAACAGAATAAGAAGGGACCTTGGAGGTCAAGCAGGAAATCTTATATAATTTCAGACAAATGGTTATCCAATCTCTTCTTAATAACCACCAGTGTTGGAGCACTCAAAACCTCTGGAAACAAGTCGTTCCACTGACTAATTGTTCTAACTGTCAGGAAATTTCTCTTTAGTTCCAGGTTACTTCTCTCCTTGATTAATTTCCATCCATTGCTTCTTGTCCTGCTTTCAGGTGCTTTGGATAATAGGCTGACCCTCTTCTTTGTGGCTGCCCCTGAGATATTGGAACACTGCTATCATGTCATCCCTGTTGTTTTTATCTTTAACCCACACACCCAATTCCTGCAACCGTTCTTCATATGTTTTTACCTTCTGTCCTCTAATCATCTTTGTTGCTCTTCTCTGCACACTTTCTAGAGTCTCAACATTATTTATTATATTGTGGCAACCAAAACTGAATGCCATATTCCAAGTGCAGTCTTAGCAAGGCATTATAGGACAAAACTTACAGTGAGGGGAAAGAACAATTAGGATTGCCCCCTGGTCAAATGGAACAACAGAATGATCATATTCATAGCTAGCTCACACACAAATATGAGCACATTCCCAACTCAAACACAAAGAACCATGTTCAAAGCATGTTCAAAGTACCCCATTTCTCGTAGCTACCCCAAGAAGTGAACCTCTTTGCTCCCTAGAATAAACAGATCACCTCCTAGCACCATGCCGTGTGTCTTATTTGCGATACTATGGATTGGAAAAGAAACCCAGAAAATTCTTTTAACAGAATGAATAGTACACAGAGAAAAATAATAATCTGTTCTGCATTGTCCCAGAGTACAGGACACAGAACAATGGATTTAATTCACAAAAACCTAAATTGGAACCGAGTGCTAGGAAAACTGTCTAAAAGTAAGAGCAATTCAACAGTGGAATTAATTATCCAAAGTGGTAGATGTCGATGGAGATTCTCAGACATCCAGGTCATGGTTGTCCCAAAGGTGCTTTTCCAAGAGGCAAGTGGACTTTCTGGTTTTTCTTTGAACACATTTCTCTTCTCATCCAAGAAGTTTCTTCAGCTTCTTAGTAGTGGATTCCCAGTTCAGAGACTGGATAACCTTGTTTCCAGAATGAAGAGGTTCCTGCCTGGAACAAGGGGTTTGGATTTGATGTCCTCACTCTCAAAATCTATTATAATAACCAGGAGTTATGATGTTTCTGGGGAAAGTTGTATTCAACTATGGGTATGGCTTTTTAGGCAGAGGCCATTACAGGGTATTTGTTTAGTGTGTCTTTAAAAATAAAAGATGGTTGTAAGAGCCACATTTATGAATTAATATGAATTAAAAACATTTAACTTTAAGACTGATGGGAGAAACCCACCTCCTTTCCTCTGACCTGGATTGGTAGCTCAAAAATGCCAATGTACCGAGTATGAAGAAGGAACAGCTGCTGAGGCCCTTTTGCTGTCTCAGGAAATCTGACAGCCCTGGGAGCCAGGCTGATGGCTAATTATAAACACATGCTTGGTGTACTTGTGTCTGGGGGAGGGCAACTGCCAGCCCCGCAGCCCTACACTACTCTGAGAAGATTGGGCCAACCGAAGCAAGGGATTCAGAGGGGGCTTGAGCTTCCCTGGGGCTGGGGAAGGGGGCCTAGCTGTGGGGCAAAGAAGAGGCAGAAGAGACAAGAGAAGTCTGGTTCAAGGAGGCAAGAAGGAGAGTTATTATGGAGCCCACATCTGTCCAAGAGGATAACCTGAAGAAGAAACAGCAGAAGGAAAAGGCTAAGAAAACTGCTCTGGAACTTCCTCCTAGGCCACCCCGCTCTTTGCTGTGCCTCACCCTCAAGAACCCAGTGCGGAAGGCTTGCATTGCCATTGTGGAATGGAAGTATCCTTTGTGGGGAAATGTTGGGGTAGCTTCTGGAATGATTTGTGCTTGGCCTGGGGCCCAACAACCAGGTGTAAACATCTGAAACTTGGAGGAAACAAAGGCAAAGGGGAAAGGCTGAGAAATATTGCCTAACAACGCAGCTCTTTGGTGACCACGATCTATAGAGCAAATTCTGTTTATGTTCTCTAGAAATGCAGGGATGGAGTCAGATTAGGTGTTGGTCTTTGTCTCTTTTAAGACAGGCACCAACAAACAGGGAAGAACTCAAGCATTTATGTTGACCCTGCCTTCAATTGATCCGTAACTCGGGAATGACTATAATAGCATGAGTTTACTGATGTTGTAATTTCTCATTTCTCTAAAGCGGTCATAAATGCTGATTTTGAAATAGAAGACCTGAATGCAGTCGAGATGGTTAATTTGTCTGTCTCCTCCACTGAATTACGTTGAGTTCAGAAATAGCTTCCTGTCCCTCCTCAACGGATTTTATAACTGAGAGGATATAATAGCCAGGGTCAGAGAATCTTAAGCAGGAAGGTTCTTTACAAAAGCACCAACATTTTCCCTCCTCTAAGGCTGCAGGGTAGTTTTGTTCTGATTCAAAAACTAATTGATCATCGTACAATGTCTTTTTAAAAAAATTCTGTTCAATTTGACTCATTTGCTTGCGTCACATGATTTATTTTATCCTAGTGTTTGTTGAATGGACAAAGCATTCTGTGATATGGTTTCTTATTCTCTCTTATTCTTTGTGTTGGACTATAATCTGGATAAAATTGATTTGTTCAGACATATTGTAAGAAATTTATCTAGACTAAAGTTAGAAGAATAAGGTATATGGGCAGAGGTTTGGATGAGGTGATCTTTCTAGACTCCTGTTGAACATCCTAGTTGTAATCTGAATGTAAAAACAGATTATCAATCAGAAAAATAATCATACTGGTATGAATCATAGAATATAGTGTACACCCAGTAAGCTATTTCAATGAAACAAATGAAATAGGGCAAATATTAATACAGATAATTCTCAATTTATCACAGTTCATTTAGTGACCAAAGTTACAACAGCACTGAAAAAAGTGACTTATGACCATTTTTCACACTTATGACCATTGCAGGATCCCCATGCTTAGGTGATCAAAATTCAGATACTTGGCAGCTGATTCATATTTATGATTGTTGCAAGGTTCCGGGATGTGTGATCCCCTTCTGTAACCTGACAACCAAAGTAAATGGGGAAGGCAGATTCACTTTAAAACCATGTTACTTTTAATAAGTGCAATGATTGACTTAACAACTGTGGCAAAAAGGTCATAAAATGGGACAAAACTCAAATGTCTCACTTAGTACATAGATATTTTGGGCTTAATTTTGGTCATAGGTTGAGATCTACCTGTATTACTTAATGGATAGACGAAAGAAAATGAATTTTTATCCTTTCCCTGCGTATACTTGGATAAAAACATGTGGCAAAACAAGCAGACTTTAAATTGTCTCATAATCTGAACACTGAAGCAACTAATTCTACGTGATGCCATGTTTCAGGCATGTGGTATGGTGGAAAAGTGGAGAATTGTTCAGTTCTTCCCTGAAAGAAATATATAAATCTTGGGCCAGCTATGGATAGCCAACAACAAAAATTTCATCACCTGGAAAACTGCCGCAAATGATTCTGTAGGAAAGAGATATTAGCAAATTATTGACAAATTAGCTGCAGGTCTTAGACTGCAACTGGGAATGTGAATATATAGATCCAGTTTGGTGAAGTGGTTAAGGCACCAGTCTAAAAAGCAGGAGATTGTGATAGTAGTAACCCTTCAGCTGAGTGATTTGGGTCAGTCACTCTGTTTCAACCCAATCACTTCATAGGGTTGCTGTCATGGGGAAAATAGAAGGAGAAAGGAGTATTAGGTGTGTTAATAACTCCTTTGAGTTATTTATCAAAATAATAAAAGCAGGAAATATATAAGTAAACTAGGTTATTTCTTGTTCATATTACACGTTCCTTCTTTCCACCCTAGTTCCTTAATCCCTTGAACCAAGTAGAAATACCCCCCTCCAAATCTCAGCCCTATCCTTCTAGTAGTACCATAATGGCCTTCTATGGTCCTGCCCCTCAAATGTTGCCCACCCTTGACTTAGTGTAATGTGCGAACCCACCATATTTCAAATAGTGACTCTGCTAGCGGCTAGAAAGGGACAACAGATTGATGCCATGATAAACTGGTTTGATAATAGCATCTAGGCCAGTTTGAATATGCCAAGACTCATCGGCACTAATGCTGGTCACTATGGTATTCTTTCTTCTTTGTAAAATAATGTTTGCAGATAGGCATACATAAGGAAAAAATTAAATGAGATCTTTCACAGCTAGAGTCATGCATATGACTATCTAAAGTTTACTTCTTGCCTGGCATTGGTAAAATAATAAGTTCAAGGTTTATAATTGTCATTTTCACAGGGATAGATTTGGGACTTGCTGGATACATCTGGAATTTTGAGAGCATCTGTGATTTTAGAGGGGAAACTCTTAGGCCTTCATGAAATGGCTGTCATGGTAGCAACTATCAGTTATAAAATGACATCTATATTGGAAGACATTTTGATGAGATTTGTCTGTGTTCATAATTCTAGGCTTCCAGGAAATGCTATTTTTCACTTTACTTCTGTTTTTTCTAATAATGCCTGTAAGAGCCAATATGGAGCTCTAAAGCAACCTGGGAAATAAAGACGATGCCGGAAGTAAAGTGATGCTTTGTTCTACAATTTACTGAAAAGTGAGGGAGAGAAGGTAGCTAGGCCTAAACGAGGAATACATAGCCAGGATACACTGGGGGCATGAAGTTTCCTATCTCTGCTAGACTAATTTGAAATGCTTCAAGTCGTTCAAGGGGGCTATGTAAGTATTTTTAAAGTATGGGTAGTCTTCAACTTATGACCACAATTGAGCCCAAAATTTCTGTTGCTAAGTGAGACACTTGTTAAGTGGGTTTTGCTCCATTTTACGACTTTTCTCACCTCATTTGTTAAGTGAATCCCTGCAGTTACTAACATGGTTGTTAAATTAATCTGGCTTCCCCATTGAGTTCACTTTTCAGAAGGTCTCAAAAGATGATTACATGACCCTGGGACACTGCAACCACCATAAATATGAGACAGTTGCCACCCTGATGTGACCATGAGGATGCTGCAAGGGTCATAAGAGTGAAAAATGGTCATTCATAAGTCATTTTTTTTCAATACTGTTTTAACTTTGAATGCTCACTGTTGTAAGTTGAGGACTATGTGTAATATCGATGAACTGATCCTGCTGCATATCTTGATGTAAAGACTGTGGGCAGAAATTTCAGGACTTAACAACAGGGAATTCTAAATGGAAGGCAGTGATGTTTGTCTTTAGGATCAACCAGAAGAGCAGATGCAAATATTATCAACCTTGAAAAGGCAAGACAATGGCCTGATAAATGTCTTGTCTGGAGCCCTGTCTCAAAGTATTTGTGCATCTCACATACACACACCAGCTTTATATGCCCCCGTTTCTCTCTTTATCACAGCTGCTTGGTGCTTTCACTGTCCATCATTTTACTAATTACTCTTAACACATCTCTTCTCCTAATTTAGCCATATGGATATAGTGCCTAGTCTTCATTCTTCATGCAAGCAATCAGTTTGCAGTGAATGTAGAATCTAATCTTAGAGCTCATTCAGTGGGTACAATATTCCCTCTTTTAAAGGGCGTTACACCCCAATTCCTTTGCTTTTGGTCACTGATGGTATGAAATTTGGAGTGGGACACCAATTTATAAACTGAGTACTTTTAATTTGAAAATATATATTACATACAGTATGGCAATAATTTTAGTGTTCACATTTCATAAGGTTTCTTCTTATGAACTATTTATTTCTTGTGTAATTGAACAATTGCTTCTTCCCTGGGATAATGGAAATGCTATTTCTCACCTTAGTATTTTCAATTTCTGTTTGACTTTCCATGTTTCTCTAAAGTCCAGTTTATGGTGTTGAACTTGGTAAGAATAAATCAGAAAATCTGAGACCAGAACAATAATTTATGTTCTGTATGTTGAACTATTCATCCATTTGTGGCAATGTCCTTCTAATGCTTATTCCATTCTTCTTTCTTTCTTATTTTTTTGTCAATCAATTCCTTTCCTTGCCATTATTTGTGTTTTATTTAATCAGCATTTTCAGGATTTCCTAGGACATAAATTATTTTCTTATCCTTGAAAGGTTAGTTGCTTATTCTTTCTCAGGATCTTTTGTTATTGAAGCATAATATTTCATATTGAGGAAAATATAATATTTCATATTACTTAAAGTAAAAAGTTTTTCAGTTACGACCTTCGCAGATCCCCATAATCATTTGATCAAGATTCATATGTTTGGCACCTGGTTCATATTTAGGACCATTGCTGTCTCCCAAGGTCATATAATCATCATTTGTTACCTTCTAACAAGCAAAGTTAATGGGAAAATCAGATTGACTTAACAATGGATTACTAATTTATCAACTGCAGTGATTCACTTAACAACTATGGCAACAAAGTTGTAAAATGGGGCAAAACTCACTTAACAAATGTCTCACTTAACAAGAGAAATTTTGGGCTCCATTGTGGTTGTAAGTCGAGGACTACTATATATCTCTATCTCTATAAACATATACATTGAAGTTCTTTTGCTTTATTATTTCTCAATTGTAGAAAAAAGGAGAGTTTAACTTTTAAACAATAGCCACCTGGCATTCTGAAGCCAAATTAGTTGGTCATAGTTTCTGTTTCTGAGTGATTTTTGACATTTATCTTGGATATTAGTTGCCTGCATGGCAACACCACAAGCTGCTATATCTTAGTTTCTCAGAATTTCTCTTTTCATTCTTCATAGGTACAAAAAGCTAAATGACTCTGAGAGCTACCTAGAATTAAATAGTGAAATCTTTTCTTCTGTATCGAAAAGCAGCTATGTAGAGTCATTTTAAATGGAAGGGTTGTGAGGGGAAAAATGCTTATTTACTATGTCATTTCATGTTTTTAACATCATTTTTATCTAGTCGCAATCTGATGCTTAACTATTAATCTATCAGTCATAACCTTCTGGCTGAGATTGTTTGGGGTCATAGTCAAAACATTGGTGGAAAGCAACCACCACATATTATAAATGTGACAACAGCTACTGTATTAAGAAAATTTAGACTCACATTTGAGAACGCACTGAAACCCTATCAGTCACCATTTCATTTATGGTTGGATTCGTCTCACTATTTACCATGCGTACTTACGTTATTATATACCCAGTCTGTGCATCATGTTGAGTCTCTGGGGTAGGAATGAGTTTTTAACAGTGGTAAAATTCATTTTTTTTTTACTACCAGTTCTGTGAGCGTGGCTTGGTGGGCATGATAGGGGAAGGATATTGCAAAATCTCCATTCCCACCCCACTCTGGGGCCAGCCAGAGGTGGTATTTGCCAGTTCTCCAAACTACTCAAAATTTCCGCTACCAGTTCTCCAGAAGCTGTCAGAACATGCTGAATTTCACCCCTGGTTTTTAACCTCTTTGTTGTGGAGAGAAATCACATTTATCACTCCTAAAGCCAAAAGTTCTCTCATGACAAGCAGAAAAGGGGAGAGTGAAATGTGTGTGAGAGTAAGAGAGAATTAGAGAAAGCCTTTTGCATCAAATTACATTATATGTATCTCAAAGACCCTCACATGCCTGCAGCTAATAAACTATGTCACAGTCAGAAAATGTTTTATCATAGATTAGAGATGCTTCTGCTCCAGCCAGGAAAGTAACCTTTCCGAGTGTTGCCAGAATAAAGTGTGTTTGGGTTCTAGTGTAGCCAAGAATCACCACACCTCTGAGTGCTAACTAGGGCACTCTTTCCACAGTATCATTTTCACAATAAATTACGTATAATTTAATTTAAAGGTAGTTTAAAACAAAGGCAATTAAGTGCCATAGCTCTTAATTGGATAATCCCTTGCAAACCTAAGCAGGGTAAAACAGGATTATAATTTGGATGGGAGAACCACTAAAAACCTCCCAGCTGTAGACCAGAATGGGAAGTTCCCAAAACATCCTGGGAGAAATCAGTGGCAACTGACTTATGTATGGTTGCCAAGGAAACGATATGGTTGTGTCCATGAAGTCACCAGCAATTGCATTCAATTCAAGTTAGTCTTTATTTTTTACCTAAATATGGAAAAAGGGAAGAGTTTTAAGCAATAGAATTCAACAGAGTATACTGTTATACAGCTTACGACCATAATTGAGCCCAAAATTTATGTTGCTAAGTGAGAAATTTGCTAAGTGAGTTTGCTCCATTTTACAACTTTTCTTGCCTCATTTGTTAAGTGAATCCCTGCAGTTCTTAACTGTTGTTAAGTGAATCTGGCTTCCCGATTGACTTTGCTTGTCAGAAGGTCACAAAAGGAGATCACGTGACTCTGGGACATTGGAATTGTCTCTCATAAATGTGAGACAGTTGCCAAGCCTCTGAATGTAAATCACATGACCATGTGGATGCTGGAAAGGTCATAAGTGTGAAAAATGGTCATAAGTCACTTTTTTCAGGGACTTTGAATAGTCACTAAATGAACTGTTGTAAGTCGAGGACTACCTGGAGTTACTTTTTTCTACCTGTGTCTTTTTGCAGTCTACAAATCCACAATAATTAGTGTTTGTTATCAACCAACATAGTTATAGTCTAACATGCATGCCAGAGTAGACTTTTGAACCCATTCTTTCATCCAAATATTTGAAGTACAGTTCCCAGAATCCTCAGCAAGAATGGCTGACTTAAGTGGTAAGCACTAGGATGTAGACAGACAGACTAACGTATCATTACTGTTTCTATTATTTACTGTTATTCCTATTATTACAGTCTTTGCCACAAACTACACAATCTAACCCAATGTTCCTTAACAAGCATCTTTAGGCCCTTTGAAATCATCATCCTATTAACTATCTTTGCCAACTGTATTGCACTGGCTATCTATCTGCCCATGCCTGAAGATGATACCAACAAAATGAATTCCAGACTCGTAAGTCACTCCAATTTCTTTTATTCACCTTTTTTAACCATTGTTAACCTATACAGTCTAACCCAGGGGTAGTCAACCTTTTTATACCTACCGCCCACTTTTGTATCATTGTTAGTAGTAAAATATTCTAACCGCCCACCGGTTCCACAGTAACGGTGATTTATAAAGTAGGGAAGTAACTTTATAAAATTTATAAAGCAGAGTTACAGCAAAACCCTACTGTCCACCATGAAAGCTGAAACGCCCACTAGTGGGCGGTAGGGACCAGGTTGACTACCACTGGTCTAACCTATACAGAGCATGCTAGCTGAGGAATTCTGGGAGTTGAAGTCCACACATCTTAAATTTGCTAAGGTTGAAAAATTCTGCTTAAAGTGTGCTGAAGAATAGACTACTGTATTTCTTTGGAGCAGGGCAAAATAGACTGGTATTTTCTTTTCACTAGCAGAGAAGGAAACAGGTTTAAATCCTGATGTTTGAACTGTATATCTGTAAAAATGAAGGAAAGCTTGGGGGCTTTCTAAAGAATTGTTGTGTTAATTCTCTCATGTCTCATAATAACTAGGGATATTGGTTTCAGACAGCGGTGGGTTTCACATTTTGTTACCACCAGTTTGCCCAGGGCGCACCCACCCACTTCGCACACCCGTGCCAGCTTTACAGGCGCATGTACCCCTTCCATACATGTGCCTGGCTTTTCCGTGCATGTGCCTTGCTCATGTGTGTGCCTTCTGCACATGCACCCAGCATCAAAAACGTGCCTAAATAGGATGGCATAGAGCCGGGGCGGGTGGGTGATTTCCTCTACCAGTTCGGGTGTACCAGTCCAAATTGGCTGATTACCACCTCTGGTTTCATAAAATGTAAGAGTTTGTGTAGTTGTGTGCAAATTTTTAAAAGAGAGGGACATCCCCCTCCTTTTTTATTACGTAGGAGTAAACTATCTAGGTACAAAATGACTTGCCAAAGATCCATGGGACTTTTTTCTTTTATAGATGGAGGTGGTTTTACTATCTGCAGTAGTGTTCCATCCTTCCTTTGTTCACTAGCATTTGGGAGGAGGTGTGCAGATGCTTTATATAGCTGCTTGCATACTTTTTTTTGAATTGCAAAATAGCTATTGTTTTTCATTTGGAAATGTGTTGTGTAGTTTCCCCGCTCCTCCTGCTTATCTTCTAATCTTTCCTACTCCGTATAGAACATTTTTCCTAGGTATATACAGACGGGGCAGTTATCTGTAAATGTAGATTGAAAAAGAGAAACCTGGTTGAATTCTACCAGATGGAGAGATTTAATTTGGGGAATTTAATGAAAGGGAGTCTTGCATTTGGCTTCTCGTGCTGAAAACTACATATCTCTCACTGTCCTTAGCATTAAAATAAGCCTTTATTTTATTTATTTTATTAGAGGGATGCGGTGGCTCAGTGGCTAAGACACTGAGCTTGTTGATCAGAAAGGTCGGCAGTTCAGCGGTTCAAATCCCTAGCGCCGCATAATGTTACTTGTCCCAGCTTCTGCCAACCTAGCAGTTTGAAAGCATGTAAAAATGCAAGTAAAAAAATGGAAACCACCTTTGGTGGGAAGGTAACAGCCTGTGAGCTTTCGGCATTTAGTCATGCCAGCCACATGACCACGCAGATGTCTTCGGCCAGCACTGGCTCTTTGGCTTTGAAACGGAGATGAGCATCGCCCCCTAGAGTCAGAAACAACTAGCACATATGTGTGAGGGGAACCTTTACCATTATCTTTTTTGTTAAAATAGAGTAGTTGGGTATAATCTTCTGTGCAGTAACGAATACTGTCTTTGCATGAAAGGATGATGCTTTCATATATTTGAGGTCGACTCTTGCTCATATGGCAATCATGATTTTGAGGCAGGAAAAAGATGCACAGAGCATGTCTAGAATTATCTCCAAATGCTTCTCCCTTGGATCACCCCCCCCCAATAGAATAGAATTCTTTATTGGCCAAGTGTGATTGGACACACAAGGAATTTGTCTTTGGTGCATATGCTCTCAGTAAAAGGGAAAAAAGAAAAAATACATTCATCAAGAATCATAAGATACAACATTTAGTGATAGTCATAGGTTACTAATAGAAATCAAATCATACTAGTAAACAAACAGAACAATATAAATTGTAAAAAATACAAGCAACATGGTTATAGTCATAAGTGGGAGGCGATAGGTAATAGGAAGGATGAGAAGAATAATAGTAATACAGTCTTAGTAAATAGTTTTACAGTGGTGTGGGAATTAGTTGTTTAGCAGAGTGATGGCATTCGGGGAAAAACTGTCCTTGTGTCTAGTTGTTCTGGTGTGCAGTGCCCTATAGTGTCGTTTTG
This sequence comes from Thamnophis sirtalis, assembly GCF_051295495.1. Classification (NCBI taxonomy): domain Eukaryota; kingdom Metazoa; phylum Chordata; class Lepidosauria; order Squamata; family Natricidae; genus Thamnophis; species Thamnophis sirtalis. Next base: position 45,260,871 of record NW_028261387.1, on the reverse strand, counting down.
AGGGTAGAAATTGAAACAAGTTATGTCCAGGATGTGAGGGGTCTGTAGATATTTGCACAACCCTCTAATCTAATCTGTACACTAATCTATACAAGGTGTATTCACAGGGCCAGCTATTATAGGTTTTGCTTCAGATATCAGCATATATATATTGCGACAGAACTCTGGAAGACTTGTATTACAATATTATAATAGAGCAGCCAAAATATTTGGAATGGATATAAGGATGCAATGAAAAACAGTAGAATAGAAAGTATGTAAGGATCCAAATTCAGGCTGTTATATTGACACATTGAAATGGAAAGATAATGGAAGATTTATCACAATAAAACATTAGATGGGAACAATTGATGATGTTCCATCATCACCTTTATCTCAAAGAAAAAAAAGAAAAGAAAGTAAACATAGTGACATAAACCATATTCAACCAGAACTGCAACTCGGTACCGTAATTGCCTGGTTTATGGTCTGTTAATCCATTGCTTATAACTTACCGCTATGAGGACTTGGCACTTTTTAGGAAGAAAAGATATTTGCATCTGGTGGCAGCCTCTCAATTTTTTAGAAGCATTGGAATAGGAAAGGGATGAGTAGAGTGACCAGCAATGCTATGTAAGCTATTTAAAGGCACAGGGGGGCTATTTAAAACCTGTCCACCGATTCAGCTGAGAAAGCCAAACTAGGTTTCATGGAGTTCCTGGAAATGCTGATTCAGAGGGTCTAGCAGCTAAGAAGCCATCACAAACTAGAAAAAAAATGCCTCTTTACTTGGAAGAGGAAATAGCAGAGAGGTGGGGGGAGGGGACCACAGTCTCATCCTTAACTCTCCCTCATTATTGCCAGATTGTGTCTACTTTCTTCTTTGTTAAAATTCTGGTAACAGTCACTCAGGAGATGATTAGATATGACAAGCATCTTCTCGGCCCTTCTGTTAATTCAAACTGTGGGATAGTCAAAACTCCTGTATAATTGATTGACTGTTTTAGTAGATATTCCCCCACCACCAGGAATTAGTTCACTAACCTTTTTTATTTGTTTATATTTATTGTCAAATGTATGCAGCCATCCAAAACAAGTGACTTCAGACAGAATACAACAAAGCTAGTTAATTAGTGAATGCTAAACAGCAACCACTATTTTTATTATTATCATTAAAAACATTGCTAGCTATAAAAAGGAAACTAAAAAGAGGAACTGTTGGGCAAATGATTGTTAATAATAACAGAGACACCTCAATAATTCACCTGGAATCTCCAGGACTGATGGCACAATCAGGCCTTGAGACGTCTTCAGAATATCAAAGGTGATGAAACCAACCTGACTTCAAGGGGGAAAGATATTCCATAACAGGTGCAACAGCAGAAAAAGCCGGCTGCCTAGGGCCCACCAAATGTAGCTCACTAGTTGATCGAATCCATGCCCTCTCTTCTGGATCTAAGGAGACAGGTAGCTGTAATGGGGAAGATAACTCTGTCACCTTCATGTTACTCATCAGTGTCAGCTTCAATTTCAAGCTAAAATTTGCCTAACCCTGAAAAAGGCCCTGGATATTCTAAGTGTGTGTGGGGGTGTGTGGTGTGGTGTGGTGTGGTGTGTGTGTGTGTGTATTGATTGGGAATTGCAGCTGTAAGAAGCTGAAAGAGTCCTCTGCAGCACTGAGGGGTTGAAAATGGACTTGTTTTGAAGTTAGCCAGCTACTCTTTCCCTGGGTGACATCAGTGGGGGGATATGACCGGTATGCCTCGTACCGGGGCATACCGGTGCCTGCTGGGAGCACCAGGTACCATTCTGGTATGGTGCTCAGGACGGCCCACCCACCTGCCCGCCCTCCTTATCTGTATTAGAGCCAATCGGGGCTTACGTGCATGCCCATGGAGCATACAGCGCCTGTGTGACGCTCCGCCGAGCAGCTGGAACATCGCGGAGTGTTGTGGACGGTAAGTATGCATGTGCGCACTGTGCATATGCTGTGCGCATGCATGTGGTGGACGTCCGGCCCCTTGCACTGTACCGGTTGCAACAGGATCTGGAACCCACCACTGGGTGACATCTTCCATATCACAACTTCCTCCATTTCTGCCAGAAATCCACATTGACTCAATACTTAAAAAAAAAAAACATGTTGAGACTTTAAGAAAAGTGCAGAGAAGAGCAACAAAAATGACAAGAAATCTGGACTCTAAACTCTATGAAGAACAGCTAAAGGAACTAGGTATGCTTATGTTAAGGAATAGAATATTGAGAGGCAACATGATAGCAGTCTTCCAATACTTGAAGGGTTGCCACAGGGAAGAAGGCAACCATTTATTTTCCCTATCACCTGAGGTCAGGAGAAGAAGCAATGGATGGAAGTTCGTCAGAGGGAGAGCCAACTTGGAAGTAAGGAGGAATTTCCTGACAGTGACAAAGATTAAGCAGGGAACCATTGCTGGAGGTTTTCTAGAAAAGATTAGGTGATCATTTATCCAAGACATTCTGAGGACGCCTCCCTTGGTCATGGGTTGGACTAAAAGACCTCCATGGATTGGACTAAAAGACCTCCCTTCTTACCCTATGATTGAATAGGCACTGGAGTCCATTGGTTTCCCTACAAAATATGCAAAAACAAATTTGATTTCCTACCAAGCATGTTGTGTCTACTTTTTCTGATTTTCTACAACTTCTTGGTGTATGTGTGTGTGGGGACACCGTTTTGGAATATTTCATGTAGAGGTAGTGAAATTTGGAGGAATCTAGGAGATCTTTTTTTAAATTAATATTCTCAGCGCCAGATATGCAAGGGATAGTAGTATAGTGAGCAGATTGGGCAGAATCAATTTTCAGAAATGTTTTAGGGGAGGTTTCTCATAATAGGTATGTGAAATTAGATTACTGCTTTGGGGGAGTAGAGTTTTTCGTCTCTATGTTTTATCTAATGGTTGTCTAGAGTTGACTCCTGCAGCCCAGGTCTCCTAGCCTTAAACAGCTCAGATAAATACACCTTTTTAGAACTTAATCATTTAGGAAAACAGAACAATGTTTGTGCCACCAAAATTGCCATTTTGCAACTCCTTTTTTTTCTGTCACAGAAATAAATTGTATGAGTTATATAGTATTTACATCTCAGAGTTTGATTAAAAACTCAATTTTAGTACAGTGTGTCAGCTGAATTTTGTACTTACTATTTTCTATTCCTATTTTTCATAACTATTCACTATTAATTTGTATCAGAAAATAGTTTACAGTAGGATAGTTCTTTTATTTAGCTGTACTTTAAGGTTGGTATAAAATCATAATGTCATGATTTAAACTGTAAGAACGTACTATACACTGTAGCGGTGCAGTGATTAAAATGCAGTATTGCAGACTAATTCTGCTAACTGCTGACATTTTGATCCTGCCCGGCTCAAGGTTGACTCAACCTTCCATCCTTCCGAGGTTGGTAAAATGAGGAGCCAGTTTGTTGGAGACAATATGCTGATTATTTACTACTTAGAGAGGGCTGTAAAGCACTATGAAGTGGTATCTATATCTAAGGGCTATTGCTGCTGTATATTTATTACTGTCATACATATATGCAACCATAGCATATCGGTATGAGTAAATGTAAATTATTATCACACTATATGAGCTGCTAGATCATTAAACAATCTATCTATCTATCTATCTATCTATCTATCTATCTATCTATCTATCTATCTATCTATCTATCTATCTATCTATCTATCTATCTATCTATCTATCTACCTACCTACCTACCTACCTACCTACCTACCTACCTACCTACCTACCTACCTACCTACCTACCTGTGATGTGCTGTGACGTTCACGGCCGGTGAGGCAAGCGGGCAGGACCTTTATATTCTCCTCCCCCCACCCCTCCAATCTAGGCAGGGTCCAAGCGGCTCCGTAAAAAGAAAACTTGCCTGCCTCTTGCCTTTGAAGGAGAGGAGGAGGAGGAGGGCACCCACTTCGGGAGGGGGGTAGGACAAGCTGCGGGGTTCATCTCCCCACCGCATAAGGATCGGAGGGCTCGCCTTGGAGTCTGCCTCTCTGAGCACGCACTCGCTCGCTCGCTATAGCTGGGGGAGGGGGGCAGTGGGGGGCTTTAAGCCAAGCGTCTGAATGCAAGAAATGAATAATCTCCTCGAGCAGCCTCGCACACCAGAAGCACCGAGGAGGGGCAGCAGCAGCTGGCATTGGCAGAGCCCCCTGCCTCCACCCACCCTCGCGCACCAGGATTTTCCTTGTGGCATTTCGCCTCCCCGCCACCAGCTGGAATAGTGCGCGTGCACGCGCCATCCACCCCCTCACCCCAGCTGCACCTGAGGAGAGGGGGGAAAGCCAAATAGAGCCCCCCTTCCCACGCAAAGCCCTCTTAAAGCAGAGAACAAGCCCGCTCTATGACGGACAGGCGCACTGGCACTTTAAAGTGCATGCTGCCACCCCGCTGTATGGCCAGGGCAGCGGCATGCTCTTTAAAGTGCCAGCATGCCTCCTGGCCACAAACCAGGACATGTTTTGCTGTATGGCAGGCAAAACATGTCCTGGCTTGTGGCCAGGAGGCACATTGGTACTTTAAAGTGCATGCCGCCGCCCCGGCCATATAGCGGGGCGGCGGCATGCACTTTAAAGTGCCAGCGTGCCTCCCAGCCACAAACCAAGACATGTTTCACTTTATGGCAGGCCGAGGCGGCATGGCTTAAAAAAAATAAATAAATAAATGTACCAGCCCGCGCACTAGCAGAGGCAGGTAAAACACACACACACACACTAAAAACAAATTACAATTACTTACATTACAAATAATTTTGAATTCCTCCCTCCTGCCCCCTCCCTCTGACCCACATACCTTCCAGCTATGTCAGAGAATTTCAACTCTCCTCTTGTCTGCCAGGATGAAAATGCAAAAAGAAAAATGCAAGATTTGGTCTAGCCAGGGCCAGGCAGGCTAGGATAGTTGCTGCTAGAGTCACCACGTGAATGACTCTGCTTAACTGTTTATAAAAAGCCTCTAAACAAAGTGCCCTCTGCAGGAGGAGGTGGGAGAATCACATGCCTCCTTTGCATAAGGAATTTTTCTCCTTTTAACCCTTGTTTAACTCTGAGCAAGGATTAAAAGGCAAAAACTTCCTTATGCAAAGGAGGGCCATAGTTCTCTCGCCTCCCCCTACAGTTAGCACTAAGCAGACTCAGAGTCACTGTGACTCTGGAGTCTGGCAGCAACTACCTTAGCCTTTTTAATTATTTTACAATTTCTTTTCTTTTCCTCATGACACTGGTGAGGCCCCGCCTCCCCTGCCTCCCCTGCCTGCACGTCCCTGCTACCTACCTACCTACCTACCTACCTACCTACCTACCTACCTTCCTACCTACCTACCTACCTACCTACCTACCTCTATCTATCTATCTATCTATCTATCTATCTATCTATCTATCTATCTATCTATCATCTATCTATCTATCTATCTATCTATCTATCTATCTATCTATCTATCTATCTATCTATCTATCTATCTATCTATGAGGTAATACAAGATGCCCTGGCTATGTTCTCATATCATATAAAACCAACATTCTCTAGTATGGTAATTAAAACATTTTTCTGTTAATTGCTCTTTACTATTTTATCCTTACATTGTATTATCTTAACTATACTAAACAAAATTTGTCAGTGTGGATGACAGAAATGGAAGCAAAGACTTCTGTTTGCAACTACATTGGAGAAATGCAAAGCCTTGACATTCAGCTTATTCAAATGTGACTTCCAAACAGGGTCTTTGTTGATTTGCAAATAACTGCTAATAATAAACAAGAGCATCTGCAATTGTTTTCCATGGGAGAAAGCTAAATCGGCAATGTATTAAAAAAAGAAATATTTGCCATTATGTAATAGCAATAGAACAATACGTACTATGGCATTTATAAAAGGACAGATCCACAGATGAAACCAAAGACGGGCCTGGAGCTATATTCAATGTACTGCATTCAATCTTAACAGTTCTCATGTGCTATAATTAAAAAAAATATACAAGGAATTAGGATTTCAGCAACATAACTTTAATACATTATATAAATACAGCACAGGTGCTCTGGCTAACATTACGGGTTGGTTTAGATTCTTATGAAAATAAACTGGCCCAGGCAAAGAACTTGGATAGCTGGAATATTGTAAGTTTCTGGAGACCTTAAAAAAAAGGTACTGATAAGATTGAGCGAATCCAGAAATGGGCAACAAAAATGGTGCAAGGTCTGAGGGACAAAACATATCTGGAGAGATTGGAGGAATTGAATATGTACAGTCTGGAGAACAGAAGGGAACGAATGACCTGATTGAATCCTTTAACTGTAAGGGTATGAATAAAGTTCTAGAAGGCAGTATTTTCAATATTAAGCAAAAATCAAGAGCATGTGGGCATAACCTCAAACCAACAGGAGAGGAGTTCAAAAGTAATGTTAGAACATATGACTTCACAGAAATAATAGTGGAATCTTGGAATCAACTTTCAACGGAGGTAGTGGGTCATTCATCAATAACTGGGTTTAAACATGGTTGGGACAAACACATACCCGTCAACTGACAAAGATTGGGAAATAAAACTTTAAAATGAAAAATAAAAAAGATAAATAATAATTGCAACAATATTTGTAACACCATCTAGCATCCCCATCTGCCTATCCTAAGTCCTTGGGAAGGACTTGATAAGCAAACAAAATGCCAAATCCAGTTTGAACATCTGGCTGACTGTGATGAACCCTAATAAATAAAAATAAATTAATTAATTAAAAACCCACAAAAAAGTCTCATGGATTAGTGGTGGGTTCCACCCAGTATGGCCCGGTATGGCCGTACCGGTAGTAGCTGGGAGCAGCTGACAGCGTACCAGTACAGTGGCTTGTTTGGCTCACCTACCCGCCCGCGTTCCATACTTGTTTTTAAAGCAACCGGCCAATTGCGCATGCACACATAGTATGCAGTTACTGCTGAGCTCCGATAAGCAGCTGGGTGTTGCAGGGGCAGTGGAGTGCACCTGCATGCGCAGTTCGTGCACGAAGAGGATGCACGGCCACGTGAGCAGCATACCAGTAGTAACAGGGAAGGAACCCACCACTGCCATGGACCACTAGGTCTTTTTCTAGTGTCAGTTTTCTGTGTTTCTATTTAAAAGACACAAGCTTATGTCTTTTAAGGTCAAAACAATGACTGATGCCACTTATAGAGAAATAAGGTGATTTTTTCAAGCAGCATAGTATACAAGCAATCTAAATGAAACTATAATGTATACCACTAATATTGTATATCTTTCCCCTCTTTTTTTCTATATCTTGCAGGAGAAGCTAGAATACTTCTTCCTGATAGTATTTGCCATAGAGGCAATGCTAAAGATAATTGCCTATGGGTTTCTATTCCATGCAGATGCTTACCTCCGAACTGGCTGGAATGTGCTGGATTTTACGATAGTCTTTTTGGGGTAAACAAAGTCATTTTATTCAAGTCTCTCTGTGGTGGAGGGAAAACCTAGTAAAGTAAAATTATTTGAATGAAATTTATTTTTGAAAATTTGCATAGTGCACTGTAAGTTACTAACAAACAATTTAATTGTTATATACCTGTACTGAACTGTATTCCAGTATTTTTTGTTGTTGTCTGTGGTTTGATTTTTTAGTAATTGCTTCTTTATAGCTTATTATTGTCAACCAGGGCCAGTTTGGTGAGTGTCAGAAACTGGGAGACTGAGAATTCTAATCCCACCTTAGACACAGAGATGACATTGGGTCAGTCCCCTTCTTTCAGCTCTAGGAGAGCCTCCTTCTGATATCTTGCCAAGAAAATTGCAGGGATTTGTCTAGGCAGTTGCCAGGGGTCAACATTGACTTGAAGGCACACCCACATTCATTATTTAATGTACATTTGTGTGTGTCTGTGTCTGTGTCTGTGTCTGTGTCTGTATGTATGTGTGTGTTCATTCCAGCATAACTCTGGAACACCTTCAGCAAGTTCAACCAAACTAGGTACACAGATGAATAACTCTGTGGAAAAAAATACTGTAGGGGTAAGACACCTCCAACACCCCTCGGGGTGTGTGTTCTGTTAAGATACAGCCTTTTGTGCCTTAAAATGGCTTCTACTGTACTGCCGTAAAATGGCTTCTACTGTACAGCGCAGTGATGCTGCCATGGTAACAGCTTCACAGTACTGCATAAGGGGGCTCCCCCTGTAAGGGGGAAAATGCTACATTAGAAATTATGTTTGGTCTGGACATTTTCCCCCTATAAATAAATCCAGGAATAGCATGTTGCTTTAGTAGATAACTTTGAATTTGAGCAAGGGAGCAATCTAGTGAATCATATAGCACAAATGTGTAGCAATTGTGGGTCAGCTGAATCCTATGGGAACTTATTTTTCCCCCTACTTAATGATTTCCAATCTGGAGATTCTTGCCATCATTGGAGAACAGCAACCCTCCCCATCCATTGACGCTGGGAGCTGCTGCAGTACAAAATTATCCCAAACCATCATTTTTCTCTGACTCAAAGCAAAAAAAAAACACCCTTATATCCAGTATATACATTCTGTATTCAGTCTGTTATCAGTACACTACAAAGATGGATACAGGAGGTCATTTCCTGCACGAGTCATTTAGCTTACCGCAGGACACAAACAATAAAAAGCTACCTTTTTTCCAATAAAGCCACTATCAAAAGGAAAACATATTAAAGTACTCACACAGGAACAGAGAGCAAACTATATATTTTTGCTGTGCAGTTTTCTACTGGGTCAATGAAAGCCATTTCTGCCACTTCATCAAAATGACCTTCGGTTGGACAAGATCTGCTAACCCATGTGACACGATGTAGAAAAACCTCATTAAGCAGCTACAGTTTTTCAAAGGAAAAGATAAAAGCAAAATTCTATTGCTTCCACTGGAGGAAAATGTTTTCATCCATATAGCCCAACTTTTAATTTTTTAGCTTCGTCTGGTGACTTCTACGTTATTCGCATCTTGTACCTTTTCACTCTCCATTTCTTCTGAAGGGTCTTCACAGTGATCTTGGAGAAAATCAGTTTGATGGAGAATGCGCTCCTTAGCGGGCAAGGTGGCTTTGATGTCAAAGCTCTAAGGGCATTTCGAGTCCTGCGGCCATTACGTCTGGTGTCAGGGATACCAAGTGAGTAAAATGTCCTTGGTATTTGATAAATGAGTAGGAAGCTAAAGCAATGAAAGGATACAATTCCTGTGAGTCATTTGACCCATAGGTCAACTGAGAAATAATATATTAATATAAATACATTGCCACTTGAACTTATTCCTGGAAATTAGGAGGCAATAGATGTAGCCCAAGGGAGATAGTGTTAAAACTGTGCCATTTTCTTATTGCATTCATGTACTGCTATATTCAATAAAAGTCTAGTCTTGCAGGCTAAAATGAGAATTAGCTGTTGAAAAGTTGTTGCGAGACTCTGATCGATTGATTGAATTTATTTGCACCCATCTCTGGGCGGCTGTGTTCAGTAGTTTTAAGAGTTAGCAAGCAGAGGAAGAAACCAATAATCAAGTGGCATCTTATTCATAACGTAAGATTGCATAATGGGGGCCAGGATTGGACAATATTACCTTACACTAGAATTGAAATATGTTAAATTTTGGAGAACATACTGACTTAAAGATGTTCTATTTCAATGTGTTTCAATGAGTGTGAAAGATGGGAGCTCTGCTCCAGAAACATATAGTGAATGAAAACTGGTTTAAGATGTTTTCAGAAGAGAACAGGTTCAGGTCTCATAGCAATAGATCTGTTGTATCTGTTGCTATGAGATTTAGCATATCATCTTGTATTAGTTACCACAGAGCATGTTGCAGGGCATAACATTTAAAGTTATCAATTGGGGTCATATAACAAAATACGATAGTAACTGTAACAACCTGTTCTCTTCCTTCCTTTAGGTCTGCAAGTAGTACTGAACTCCATTATCAAGGCCATGTTGCCACTATTCCATATTACTGTGCTTGTCGTTTTCATGCTGATTATCTATGCCATAATGGGCCAGGATCTCTTCAAGGGCAAAATGCACAAGACCTGCTATTACAATGGGACAGGTATGGAATGTGCTGCTTAATGTAATCATAATAAATTAAATAAAAGTAATATGTGGATCGACCCCTCTGATTTTGGTGTCTCTGCATGAAGATAAGTGTGAAATTACTACCTCTGAAACTCAGTTTCAGTTAGAACTAGAGACTAAACACATATTGAGATGCATGGATACAAAGAGGAATGAGCCATTCTTCATAGAGTCTTATATTTGATTTTCTGTTTCCTTCCTCAGATATCTTGGCCACCGTGGAATATGTAAAGCCAGCTCCATGTTCTACCTCAGGCCATGGACGCCCCTGCATTATTCCTGGATCTGTGTGCAGGGGACCATGGGCAGGTCCCAACCATGGCATCACTCACTTTGATAATTTTGGGTTTTCTATGCTGACTGTCTTCCAATGTATCTCCATGGAAGGGTGGACTGAAGTTCTTTACTGGGTAGGCTGAGCATGAATAATATTTGTCTAGGCCAGATTGGTCGTGTTGCAGGTTGCCTCCAGAAGTTGTAAATGTTCCAACACTGGAAGTTTTAAAGAAGAGATTGGATAACCATTTGTTTGTTTGTTTGTTTTTTATTTATTTATAGGCTGCCCTTTTCCCTGAGGGGACTCAGGGCGGCTTACAATCAAAAAAGGAAGGGGAGTGTAGGACAATACCAAAAAGAAATGTGCACAAAGTAAATTAGACAGTAAAACTCAACATTCACTCAGCATTCGGGAGGGGCGAAAATAAGATTGTCCCCAGGCCTGACGGGCTAGCCAGTTCTTGAGGGCTGTGCGGAAGGCCTGGACGGTGGTGAGGGTACGAATCTCCACGGGGAGATTGTTCCATAGTGTTGGAGCCGCAACAGAGAAGGCTCTCCTCCGAGTAGTCGCCAGTCGGCACTGACTGGCGGATGGAATACGGAGGAGGCCAACTCTATGCGATCTGATGGGACGCAGGGAGGTAATTGGCAGAAGGCGGTCTCTCAAATAGCCAGATCCACTACCATGGAGCGCTTTATAGGTGGTGAGTAGGACCTTGAAGTGCACCCGGAGATCAACAGGTAGCCAGTGCAGCTCACGGAGGATCGGTGTTATGTGGGCGAACCGTGGTGCGCCCACGATCACTCGCGCGGCCGCATTCTGGACTAGTTGAAGTCTTCGGATGCTCTTCAAGGGCAGCCCCATGTAGAGCACATTACAGTCTGAAGTGGTGTAGGGTTTCCTGCCTAAGCAGTGGGTTGGACTAGAAGACCTCCAAGATATTTTCCAACTCTGTTATTCTATTCTATTCTATTCTATTCTAATCATAGAATATCAAGCTGTGGGATAAGGTTATTGGATAACCCTGTACTTTGCATCTTCAGTTTGAGAAGTAAATGACCCCCTCCCCTCCCCAGGGGTGGGTTCCGGCTTCTGTTACTGCCAGTTTGCTTAGGGATGCGCTGCATGTGCATGCTTGATGTGTGCTATGCGCGCATGCACAATAGTAAAAAGAAGATAGAACCGGTTTAGGGGCTTGGCCAGCTGAGTTACTACCTACTCAGCCAAACTGACCTCTGTCCCTCACCCAAAGTTGCATATGACTTGAGCTACTTTCATACACTAGCTACAATAATTCCTGGCTGTAAAAAAAAACCAATAATGAAAAATGAGCCACAATTCAGTTTACTGAGGTTCTGTAGTTGCCTTCCTCTAACTCATGTCTTCTAATTTTGTGGTAAAAGTAGGAAGAAGAAGGAGTTATTTATAAATAATAATAATAATAATAATAATAATAATAATAATAATAATAATAATAATAAAGGCAGGATTTTTTTAAAAAAAATCTCTCTTTTGCTTGATTTGTCTCCTCATACGTTTCCTGGAAAGGTAGTAGAGATTTTTCAAAGGTGAGAATAATGATGATTTTAGTAAAACAGCATCTACTAATTCTGTTTTGTTTTAGGTGAATGATGCCATTGGGAATGCATGGCCTTGGATCTACTTTGTCAGCCTCATCTTACTTGGGTCCTTTTTCATACTTAACCTCATTCTGGGCGTGCTCAGTGGGTAAGCAATTTTCAGAAATGAGACCAATTTTTAGAAGCAATCTTTTCTGACACATTTCTCACCAGCTGCTTTTTTTTTCTTAATGCTTTTTGACCAGAAATAGATGGACATAGCGAATCCATTCCCAGAAAAAAAAAAATTTAAATTCTACTTGTAAGTTGGTAAAATTACCCCAATGTCCTTTCAATCTGAGTCAGTTGATGGGGCAGGGGGCATTGTGCTTAAATGAATGGCTCAAAAAAGCAGTCCTTTTTTAATGTTCAAAGTTGGCCTCACAACAGGGAAGGATGCTTTATTAAGTCGTCGTTTTTTGTGATTCTTTTTTTAAAATGTTATTATCTCAAAGAATGTAAATGGTCAAGATCTCTCTAAAGTTTCTGAAGAGACTTGTCTCCGCTTACTTCTGTATTTATAACTTACCAGTACTGACATGAAAATCAGATTGAAAATTTCAAATGAAAGGAAAGCTCTTGAAATGAAAATGTAGGCCCACAGGTTATCTAATTATTATAAGGATGGGAAATCTAAAAGTTCTGGTTTGATCATGGAATATTCTCCACACAAGTAAAAGTGGGGAATTTTCATTATGTGTTGAATCTAAAATGCAATGACTTGCCTAAGGGTGTCCCTTGCTCACGGGCTTAACTGCTATGCTAAGTATCGCTAGTGCTCATCTGAGTTTATTCCAGGGAGTTCACCAAAGAGCGTGAGAAAGCTAAATCAAGAGGTACCTTCCAGAAACTGAGGGAGAAGCAGCAATTGGAAGAGGATATGAAAGGCTACATGGACTGGATCGTTCATGCAGAAGTCATGGACAGTGACCGGACACACGGTGAAGGTGCTCTGTTCTTTCAGCAGGATTGCCCAACTAGTTTTGTACTATATATTTTATGAACCAGAGCATTCTGCAGTGAAGCTTCTAATTATAGGAGCTTCTAGAACAAGCGGCTTGGTTAAAGAGGCTAACTAGGCAGCATAACCATTCTGAAACGCAGAAAAAATGGGATATTGGAAAAGGATACAAAAATGAATTCCAAAACACAGCTTAAATTATGGCATTTTCAAATATCCATGCTTGCTTTTTAAGTGAACTATTGCTGTCATCATGAAGCTGATCATTATTATGATCAGGGGTGGGTTCCTGTACCAGTTTGTACCAGTTCGCAGCATATGCACGCTGTGCATTGCTCACAAATATCAGTTGAATGTAAATTGCTCTGTGCATGCCCAGAAACATTCTGGCAATGGCAGAAGATACCGGGGAACTGATTCGGGGGCGTAGCCAGCCTGGGTTGCTGCCGGTTCTGTGACCCAAGCCAAATCACCGCTACCAGTTCAACCAAACTGGGCTGAACTGGGAGCAACCACCTCTGATTATGATAGATAGATAGATAGATAGATAGATAGATAGATAGATAGATAGATAGATAGATAGATAGATGATAGATAGACAGACAGACAGACAGACAGACAGACATAGATTATAAAAATCATCAGTATGTATATTCAACAGAGTTACTGAACTCTGCAATATTTGTTAACATCAATTTCTACATCTGTAAATAAACTTTGTGGTAACATTATCTATAGCTCCATTAATTAATTTGCAAACATCATACCTGTGTTTAAATTTCATAGGAATGAGGTCATCAGATGAAGGTGGGTCAGAGACAGACAGCCTATATGAGATTGAAGGCATGAATAAATGGATCCTCTTCTTGTAAGTAGAGCCATTAAAATTTAAGCAAATTCATGTTCTGTAGTTCAGTGTTACATAAATCAATCATTTTGAAGGACTCTCTAACTTAATCTCTGGAAAACCATTACCTGTGGAAATTTGCATATCATTTGGTGAAGAAGTAAATGGTACAGTTTGCAATCCAACATACTTGAATGATAGTAGTGTAGAGAAGTATGATTTAAAAGTTTTCTATTAATAACAGGGGCAAGTACTACAATACATATTTGAAACTTGACGCCATAGCACACCGGCTAAAAAAATTGATTCTCCTAACAATGTTTCTCAATCTTAGCAAGTTTACATCATGTGGACTTCAACTCCCAGAATTCCCTAGCCAGCATATGCTGATTGAGGAATTCTGGAAATTGAAGTCCACACGTCTTAAAGTTGCCAAGGTTAAGAAACACTGCAAAGATCTGGAATTCAGATGTCTTTGCTTTACAGGGTTCCATTGTAGAGACTGGTTTGAGGAAATAGATCTAACTGCCCTTATCTTTTAAATCTCTTCTAGTCGGCACTGGCGACGATGGAACCGTCTTTTTCGCAGAAAATGCCGTGAAATTGTTAAGTCAAATTTTTTCTATTGGGCAGTGATCTTGATTGTCGGTTTGAATACTATCTCCATAGCTACCGAGCATCATCATCAACCTGATTGGCTGACTCATGCTCAAGGTGAGCTGAGCATTTAGTTTCTCAGTACTTTTCATGTTGTGATTAAAAGCAGGTAAGTGTGACATTGTCTGTTCAAACTTTAACTTCTCATGAAATTCTATTTTTCCCCAATGAACTGGCCTCATATCTATTAGCAACCATATTCTCATAACACTTTTGATTTGTTTGCTGTTCCATCACCAGTTGCAATGTCTTCTTATCTTAAAATAAATCTTCTTGTCTCTACTTCTCCATCCTCTTGTGCTTTTGGCCAAAAGAAATGATACATGAAGTTTCATGTGTCTCTTTCCATGATGAGAAGCATGGGATTACTCTTCAATGAACTCTAGCTCTTCTCCTCAATCTCCAAAGAATAACCGGTGGGAGGGGGAGTCTGCACAGAGCTGTCAAAATAACAGTGAGCAGAGCATCAATCATATCATCATGAGTGTCATTGTGACTTTGTTTTGGCTCTGTGGACTTGAGCATTTGAGGAACACCTGATGGCCAGAACATATCCTTTCCATTCATCACTAGTAAAGCTTTTCTGCTTACAGATGTGGCTAACCGAGTACTTCTGGCCCTCTTTGCGGTGGAGATGATTCTGAAGATGTATGCCCTGGGCCTCCGTCAGTACTTCATGTCTATCTTCAACCGCTTTGATTGCCTTGTGGTGTGCACTGGGATCTTGGAGCTCATCCTGATAGAGATCACTTCCATGAGCCCCCTGGGCATCTCTGTCTTGCGATGCATTCGACTGCTGAGACTCTTGAAGATAACTAAGTGAGTTTCCTCTCTGGGAGAAGCAGAGCACTGTTGAAAAACATCCCATTCATATATTATAGTTATTTATAAAAGTATTTCCTTGGGCTAGTCCCATAAGTCTTTTTTTAAAAAAAAAACATGAAGTCAGAATGCACAAGGGTTTTCCATTTAGAGGGCACTTTCAGTGTGTGTACGTCATATTGCGATCCCTTAGCCCTCAATGCTAGAAGCTACATTTCTGGAGTAAATAGATCAATATATTATAGCAAGGAAAACTAGATAGATAGAAGATAGAGAGACAGACAGATAGACAGACAGATGATAGATAGATAGATAGATAGATAGATAGATAGATAGATAGATAGATAGATGATAGATAGATAGAGTTTCCTTGTTATAATATATAGATCTATTTATTCCAGAAATGTGCAGGTGTATACATACATACATACATATATACATACCCTAGACCAGTGGTCCCCAACCTTTTTATCGCCGCGGACCAGTCAGCCTTTGATAATTTTACCGTGGCCCGCTGAGCGCGCACAGGGGTGGGAGGCCTACGCAAGGCTACACTACTAGCACTGTCTACGCTAGCCCTACGTAGCTGCGCAGGCGCTCTTAGGTTTTTTTCAGGAATCGGCCAGCGCTGAAGCGCTGAAAAGGAATGAGAAGGGCGGCGCTGGACACAGGGGGGCGGTGGGCTGCTGGTGATGTCAGAGTGCCACCAGCGGTCCACTAACACCCCTTGTGCCAGTTAGCCCTAATTTGCATACAGAAAGAAACTATGGCCCCTGGCCGCTGCAGCGATCATGGCTCCCGGCCGCTGCGCGGCCCGGTGCCAGGTACTCCACGGCCTGGCACCGGTCCGCGGACCGGGGGTTGGGGATCACTGCCCTAGACTTTTAATTAGGAACAGCAGCATAAACTTTCTAAGAAATAACATATTTCTAAGAAATTTTGTGCTTCAATATCCTTAACATTGAAAATTGTCCATGTTACTCCTCTCTTCTCAAGTCACCTTAAATATATGCTGAGCTTTGATTTGTCTGGCCGTATAAAATTCAAGAGTATAGTCAGATCCAACATGGCAGTGATGAAAAGATATATGACAACTAAGGTGTTAGATGTGCATCTTTGTAGTCAAAAGTGTTCAGCATGCCTGGATGCTTCAGAGAGAGGGGGGGGGGGAGGAAGAGAGAGAGGGGGAGGGAGAGAGATTTCCTTCTGATCCCTAAGTCCTTGCCCATGTATACCTATATTTTAGAACTTGTGCACTCCAAAAAATTGATTCATATTGATCCACCTAATAGAGTGAAAGGAAAACAGTTCTTCACACAATAAAAATGATTTCGGAGAATTCATTGCCATAAGATGCAACTGTGGTGGCTGCTAAATTTGATTGTTTTTTTTTAAAGAAAGATTATTATGACTTGTTTTAAAAAAAGAAAAAATGATTTTCTTTACAGCCGAGAGTCAGAACAGCGATATCTCAGTTGCTGCATTTATTCTTCAGGCATCCTGACCAGGGAAGATGATTACAGCATCTTTCATCTCAGTTGAGATGAAACTAATAAAATAAATATTGAGAGAAGTGTCTTAATTTTGATTCACTTGCTGCTTTATTATTACTGTTGTTATTTAAACATGTTGTTAGAATTTAATTTATCATTAATTAATTTTAATTAATTTGTTAATTTTATTCTTATGCTTCTTGTTTTATGATAAAGTATCTTTATTATCTGGGTCAGACACATAATTGAAAAGATCCCTAGTGATTAAACAGTGATTAATTCTGCCATCCAGTCCATTCCAACCTATCAAAATGTGGGGCTTATTGTTATGGCTGATATTGGATTATGGTATTTGCCCCTTCCCTCATGACAGGTAGCCTTAGATTCCCATCCATCTCTACTAGGTTCCAAGGAAGGGAGGTGATAGGAGGACTCAGACAAAAATAGCCTGTACTTACTGTGCTATGCTAAGGGGTTACACTGAATATATTCCGTTCCATCTGTTAAAATTGCTACAATCTTGGATGGCCATCCTCAACTGTGAAGGCACCAATTGAGAGAACTTGCGATTCGTTTTTCTATGAACAAATATGCTGTTAGTGGTAAGTGTAATACTACAGATCGTCCTCAACTTACAACCATTCATTTAGTGACTGTTTGAAGTTATGACATTGAAAAAAGTGATTCTTGTCTGTTTTTCACACGTACGATGTTGCAGCATTCTTGTGATCATGGGCTCAAAATCCAGATGCTTGATAACTGGCATGTATTTGTGATGGTTGCAGTGTCCTGTGGTCATGTGATCACCTTTTGCGATCTTCTGACATGAAAAGTCAAGAGGGAAAGCCAGATTCACTTAACAACTGTGTTAACTAATTTAATGACTGCAGTGATTCACTTAACAACTGTGGCAGGAGAGTTTGTAAAATGGGGCAAAACTCACTTGTCTTTCTTAGTAATAGAAATTTTGGGGTCAGTTGTCGTAAGTCGAGGACTATCTGTAGTTGATCAGAACAGTAATTTAGACCTTACTCTTCTAGATTCCTATCTTTGCTAGATAACTTGACTGATTTGCATACACTCCACACTTTCTCTGATGTGATAATGAATTTTATAATCTTTCTCTTTTTCTCTAGGTATTGGACCTCGCTGAACAACCTAGTGGCTTCTCTGTTGAATTCTGTGCGCTCCATTGCCTCTCTCCTCACCCTCCTCTTCCTTTTCATGGTCATCTTTGCCCTCTTAGGGATGCAGCTTTTTGGAGGGCGATTTGATTTTGATGATACGGAAATACGACGCAGCACCTTTGATAACTTCCCCCAGGCTCTCATCAGTGTCTTCCAGGTACAGCTGAAGTCAAGGTTGTTTAGACAAAGAATCAATTTCTGAAATAAATGTGATGTCTAAGTGGGTAAATTATCAGGAAAGTAGGTTGTGGGATAATTTCTGAAATGAGTAGGACATTTGTCAGAGTGTGTGTGAGTGAGTGAGTGAGAGAGAGAGAGAGAGGTGAGAGTGGGAGAGAGAGAAAGAGAAGGCGAGAGAGAAGGTGGAAGAGAGTGAGTGAGAATGAAGGTGGGAGGAAGGGAAGAAGGGAGGGAGAGAGACAGAAAGCAAAATGAGGCTACAATACATATGGTGTTTCTGGACAATCATAAGCCTTGATTGATATTAGTCCCCTCATTCCTCTCTGCCTTCCTTTGTTTTTCTTGGTGAAGAAAGAAAAAGTGGGAATTCAATTGGCCGCTATGCAGGAGGGAGCAAAGGACTAGTAACAAATAGTGCTTGACGATAGGAAAGAGTGAAG
The DNA here is from genome assembly GCF_051295495.1 of Thamnophis sirtalis. NCBI lineage: Eukaryota > Metazoa > Chordata > Lepidosauria > Squamata > Natricidae > Thamnophis > Thamnophis sirtalis. Next base: position 45,242,283 of record NW_028261387.1, on the reverse strand, counting down.
AAATTCAGCAGCTGGGAGGTGGGACAAGGTGGGAGTTTCCCAACAATGAGAAATCATTTCTCCTAAATCCCAGAGGAAATGTGGCTGAACTCATAATTAATTGGTTCAATTACCCAGGTTCCAACACGCTGAAGGAGATTTAGACATTCACTCTTGTTTGAAAGCCAAATATTTCTACATGATTTCTGATGCTTTCAAAATATTTTGTCTCTTCCTAGGTCCTGACTGCAGAAGACTGGACCTCTATCATGTACAATGGGATTATGTCTTATGGAGGGCCTGTCTATCCTGGTGTGCTGGTCTGCATTTATTTTATTGTTCTCTTTGTATGTGGGAATTGTATCCTTTCTTTAAACAGTGTTCATAGATTTAAATACTTGACTAGTGATGGACTGTAAGGCAGTGGTGTGATTCAATTAGTCTAACAACCAGTTTGCAGATGGCACGCTTTGGTTCATTTTGTATTCTTACAAAACATTGCCATAAAATGCAACGCAGTAATGCCCTCCTCAAAATATAGTGACCCCTAACATAAATAGGAGATCCTCAGTTACTCGGAAAGATAGGTTACCATCTTCTATTTTATGCAAGTTAGTGATTCCATATGGAAGCAGGAGGTGCATGGAAAAGTTGCAAAGAATGTATAATTGTATCATGGGTAGAAGCTGGCTGGGGAATTCTGAAGTCCACCCATCTTAAAATTGCCAAAGTTGAAAAATAATGTTTTAGCATGTTCAATAGTTTCAAATACTGATGGGAGTTTGAGGAGGAAGACAGGTCTCTATTACATATGATCATGATTTCATTTTCATTATCTGATTTGGTTCTGCACACTGGCTGGTTGAATATCAGCTGTCTCTTTCTTTTGCCCTTATATACACAGTTGCTAAAATGTGGATGTTACATATCCCCCCCCCCATCCCCGCTGACAGACTGCAAGAGGTTTCCACCAAGGTCATCTGTTCTGGCGGGAACAGAGATTGAATCTCATTGGTCAAGAGGTCTGACAGATCCCTTTAAAAGGGGATGCTGCCCGACCATTCTCCAGCCGGATGTTTACTTGACTTGAAATAAAGAGCTGTTGTTTACTGAAGCCTTTTGTGCCTCCTTTACCCAATCTAACACTGGCAACGAGGATGGGATTGGAAGGCAACTAGGCAAACAAAGAGAGCAAAGCCTTGCAAGTACATCCAGCTCGGAGCATCCCGTGAGGCATCGAGCTAGCCATCACTGACCACCCAGAGAGAACCAGAATGGCCATGCATGCCTCACCAACTCTGTACAACCCAGCTACAGAACACTGGGAATCATACATGCTCCGATTCAAGTGTCTCTTGGAAGTGAACAATCTCATGGGCATTCCAGAAGCCTGGAAAAAGAATTTGTTCCTAGGATACTGTGGTCAGAAAGTATTCGAGATGGCAAAAAACCTCTCAGAACTGACCCCACTACAAGCAGTTTCCTGGTCTGCACTACAACTAACGCTGAAGACCCACTACATGCCGAAACCATCCAAAACTGTTCGTCGGTACCAGTTCAACATCCAGAACCAAAAGGAGGGCGAATCAATCAACGAATACGTGGCGGCACTCTGAAAAGCCACAGCCCACTGTGAGTTCTGTGAACTGGACGACCTGATTCTAGATCGCATAATTTTGGGGGTGTGAGATCTCAATCTGCAGAGAAGGCTTCTAGCTAGATCCAACCTCTCCCTGCAGATATCACTAGATGAAGCTAGAGCATCTGAATCAGCAGCCCAATCAGTGGAGACCATCCAGCGCTGCATCGCACCTCCAGACGCATGGAAAAGTACCCGCGTCCACCACGAGACCACAGAGCCTGAGAGTAAGGAGAATGCATGTGCAGTAGCCGAACAAAGCCGGCACGAAAATTCAACTCACAAATTCTGCCCTGTGCTAACTGTGGAGGAGACCATGTCCAATCATCCTGCGGTTTCCACAAAGCCATTTGCCAGCGATGCAAGCGGAAAGGACACATCGTCAAGGTGTGCCGCAGCGATTTTCCTGCGATTGCAGGACACCCCAAGGGGGGCCAAAACCGCAAACAGTGACCCAAATCAGGGGCTTGGCAGAAGTACTCACGGGGTTCAGAGGGAGATGATAGAATCGCCAACTTCACTTCTGCCATATAAAGCCACCCTGGGCGCACTAAAAAGCTGAATGTCACTGTTCCAGTTAGACATATCTGTACCATTCACCCCAAAAAGCTGAAAGTCACTGTCCGCATCAAGGACTCTCCATGTGAAATGGAGATCGACACTGGGTCATCACTGACCATAATTCCATGGTCAGTCCTGAAGCAAACGATCCCCAAGATACAAAAGAGACACCTCAGAAACCCCGACGTCTGCCTACACAACTATCAGGGGAACCAGGTTCCCATTGTGGGCCAAGGCACCTTCCAGGTAAGCCACAATAAATTCTGCAAAAAACTCCCCATGATGGTGGTCAGAGACAACCTTCAGAGCCTGCTGGGGCTTGATTGGTTCCAAGCTCTGCGAATGGAAGTGACCGGAGTCAACTCTGTGGAGGAGGACAACACTGAAGCTGCTGCTGAAGCCGCTGCTGAAGCCATTTTTAAGGAGTTCGAGGATGTCTTCGGCACCGGTCTGGGTGAGTACAAAGGAACCCTCATTTCCTTTAGTTTAGACCCCGCAATAGCCCCAATTAGGCTTAAGCCCAGGAGAGTACTTTTCGCTCTCCGGCCAAAAATTGACAAATTGATAAGCTCGTGAACCAGGGGATTTTAGAACCAGTCAATCATGCACGCTGGGAGACACTTATTGTGACACCTGTCAAACCTGACGGGTCTGTACGTATCTGTGCAGACTATACATGCACAATTAATAACGTGCTACAACAACCCTGTACCTGTTGTACAACACCTACTACATTCCCTCGGCCCGGAAAAACCTTTGCAAAATTAGATATGGCACAGGCATACCAACAATTGCCAGTAGATGGCGCTACCATGGAGGCCCAAACCATTGGGACACACAGGGGTGCATTCAAATGCAACCGCCTGCAATTCGGTATTAGTATCGCCCCCGGACTGTTCCAAAGCGTAATGGAATGACTTTTGCAGGGGATTCCAGGAGTCGTCCCCTATTTCAATGACATTTTGGTATCGACCGCAAATGACGCGAAACTTTTAAAATGCATACGAACAGTTTTGGCTAGAATCAGAGACAAGGGCCTCCGCCTTAATAAAGAAAAATGTAAAATCAATGTACCAAAAGTACATTGATCAATGGGTCTGGGATTCACCCAACCTCACAAAAAATTAAAGCCATTAAGGAAGCCCCCACACCTCGCAGTCAGACCGAACTACAGGCGTTCCTCGGGCTCCTTAACTTCTACAGCGTCTTTCTCAAACAGAAAGCGACAGTTGCTGAACCACTACATCGCTTCCTAGCCAAGAACATGAAGTGGTCCTGGGGCAAAACTGAGGCCACCGCATTCGCCGCCGTAAAAAGACTCTTAGCAGCAGACTTGTTCCTAGTACAATACAGCCAGACCCTGCCTTTGGTGTTGACCTGTGACGCTTCCCCTTTCGGTGTCGGTGCAGTCCTTAGCCACTGTGTGCCAAATGGTGCCCAAGCCCCCATTGCATTTTACTCCAGGACATTATCCGCCGCTGAGCAGAACTACAGCCAACTGGACCACGAGGCTTTGGCTGCAGTAGCCGGAGTTAAAAGATTCCTCGAGTACCTCTATGGCCGGGATTTCGAACTGATCACAGACCACAAGCTGTTGCTAGGTTTGCTGGCTGAGGACCGCCCCACCCTGGTATCACAATCTCCCCAGATAACCAGATGGACAATATTTCTGGTAGCCTATTCCTACCACCTCATCCACTGACCGGGCACCACGTTGGGGCACGTGGATGCCTTGAGCCGTTGTCCATTGCCCGAAGTTCTCACTGACCTCACCCCCAAGACATTGGTCCTCCTCATTGACTGCCTGGAAACCGGACCCGTCTCATCCAGTGATGTTGCACACCACTCAGCAAAGGACCCCATAATAAAACAAATTTTGAACTGGGTGTGCAGAAGGTGGCCCAAGGGGCCTGTTGGGACTGAATTCAAAATGTATTTTTCCAAGCGGGATGAATTGTCGGTTATTAACAGTTGTTTGTTGGGGGGGGGGGACAGGCTAGTCATTCCCAAACAATTGCGCATAGCAGTCCTTGAAGCACTGCACGTAGGGCATCCAGGGATTGTTAAAATGAAGTCTCTAACAAGGAGTTATGTTTGGTGGCCTAACATTGGCAGGAACATACAAGAATGGGTAGCTACATGCATGCCCTGTCAGGAGTCCAGACCAGCTCCCACAGAAGCACCTGCCAAGAAATGGGAGCACCCGCAAGCATCATGGTCCAGAATACACATTGACTTCGCTGGACCAGTCCATGGCCAAACCTTCTTCATAGTCGTGGACGCATATTCTAAATGGTTAGAAGTAGTCTTGATGAATTCCACTACAGCGGAATCGGTCATCAAGGTACTACGGAAACTATTCTCCATGCATGGCCTCCCCGATGTATTAGTCTCCAACTATGGGCCCCAATTCATGGCCATGACATTCGAAACATTCTTAGCAGCTCAGGGAATCAGACATGCCCTGGTTGCACCATTCCATCCGGCCTCCAATGGCCAGGCAGAACGAATGGTAAGATCTGCAAAGGAAGCCCTCAATAGGATGGCCCCTGGCGATTGGCAGACACTAATTGATCACTACTTACTCATTCAACACATCACACCCAGTGCAAGAAGAAGCCCCGCTGGACTCCTCATGGGCCGCTGCCTTAGGTCTCACCTAGACCGGCTACATCCAAATTATTCCACCTCAACACCCACTGCTCCACCAGCAAAGTCAGGTCTTTCTCCATAGGGTATTTGGTATATGTACACAATTAAACTGGGGGAACATTATGGATTCCCATAACTATAATTGGAATTACCAGTCCTCGATCGTACACAGTAAAACTTGAAAATGGTAGAAATTGGAGAAGGCATATTGACCAATTCCGTAGCTGCTTGTCTAACTCAGTGCTTAGACAACCCAACATAACTCCTGCACAAACCGAAAGAAGCTATACACAAAATAGCAGTCCTGAGGAAAGCCTGAGAATATCGGAAGACTTATCTGACTTTGATGCAGGGCCATGGTGAGCTGTGAGCGAATCAACACCAGAAGCTCCAGCCGCGGCCTGTGAGAAGTTCCAGGTAGTTCTACCAGGCGGGTCTGCAGGAGCAACAGGTCCATCCGACTTGTGCGAAGGAAACACCAGAATTGATTTGCGCAGGTCAGGCAGAGCTACGCAAAAGCCCCCTACTTATGTGACTATGTCACTAGTTAGATTGTTCCATCCTAGAGGGGAGGGGTGTTAGATATTCCCCCCCACTGACAGACTGCAAGAGGTTTCCACCAAAGTCCTCTGTTCCGTTAGGAACAGAGATTGAATCTCATTGGTCAAGAGGTCTGACAGATCCCTTTAAAAGGGGATGTGCCCGACCATTCTCCAGCCGGATGTTTACTTGATTTGCAATAAAGAGCTGTTGTTTACTTTTGTGCCTCCTTTACACGATCAAACACTGGAATTTTTTTTTTTGCTTTGTTTATTGTTTTGTCCACAACCATGCCAGGCATCACTTCAGGAGTGCATACAAATAATATTTTTGGATTTATTAATTTCCTTTCATTATCAAGTCTGTTCTACTATGCTGATATAAAAAGAAAACATTAAAAAAATATTCTAAGAAGTATATTATCTTTATAGTTACGTGAAATAATATCCCTACTATAGAGACAGATAAAGGACTTAGTCCCAATATTTTTATTTATTTATGTACTTCATTTTATCCCTTCCCTTCTTTCCTTGGGGAGTTCAAAGTGGCGTATAATGGAATCTCGCTTTATGTTATCTGTGAAACATGTTGGACTGGGATAGCGTGATTGCCCCAAAGTCAGCTAGGAAACTCCCTGATCAGGTTGTCTACTTGAAGTCTGGTCCCAGTGCAGCACTTAATCATTATATAATGCTGGCCCTACTATTCATCTACATCAAGGGTGTCAAACTCAAGACCGCAGGCTGGATCCGACCTGCAGGGTGCTTACATCTGGCCCACAGGGCCACCCTGGAAACAGTGAATGACTGGTCCACAGTGTCTCTGCCAGTGAAAATGGAGCTCCCGGGCTCTGTTTTCAGCCATGATGGCCCCCTGAAATCATGTACCAGCAAAAATGGAGCTCGGGGAGGCTGCGCAAGCTGGCCACGTCCTCCTGGCCACACACACCCAGCCCCCCCGCTAGGTCAAACACAACCCTGATGCTATCCTCAATGAAATTGAGTTTGACACCCCTGATCTACATCTTTAAATGTTGCTAAATACACCATAGCTAAGGTGGGACCATATCCCACCTTAGTCTTATTGAGTTTTATATTTTTATTGAGTTATAAAGTAGTAAATAGAAAAGCAGTGGGGGAGAAAGGGGGAAAGAGAACTGAGGAAAAATAAGGAAAAGAAAAAGAAGCACTGACTTCCAATTGTCTCTGTTACGGTAAAATAAGTGTTAGTGTTAGATAAAAAAAAGGTTAGGTCACCTTGTCTTCTATGGATATAGGAGAAATTTAAACTGTTTAAAATCAATAAATAGACAAGAATTTATTTGGCCATTAATGAACTCTTAGTGTCTCTTTCTGCCCAGTAAGTCTGAGTTGAATTCAGATGAGTAGCCAATGCTTTTCCTCACCTGAGAACGCCTCACCCAAGGGATGGCCTTGTCTATTCACAGTTTTGACAAAAGGAACAATATCCCACATTTTGCAATAATGGCCATATGTCCATTTCCTAAGCCCTGATTTTCTTCCAATCTTTCAGATTCGATGATATCAGAAAATTGGTTAGGTATAACCTGTTTTCAAGTGACACTTTCAGAGAATGATAGAAGTCTTGATCCATCATTTCTGTATGAGGTAAATCCACACTGTAAAATTCCTTAGCTTTTCTCCCCTCCCTATGTTAGATATCTTGCTCAATGTCTTTCTGGCTATTGCTGTGGACAACCTGGCTGAGGCAGAAACATTAACATCTGCTCAGAAAGCCAAAGCTGAAGAGAAGATGTGGAAGAAAATGAACAGGTCAGTTCTTCCTTCTGATGCTATTCCTGACATTCATACCTTTGGGGTTCTAGACTGCCCTCTGTCAACTGTTGTAACTTTAAGCTTCTTTAATATGCCTCCCCTACTCCATTCTACCTGGCTTCTCTTCCCTTTCTCCTTGCTGTTTTGGTTCTTTTCTGTAGAGGTTATCCTGAAAAATCTGAAGAAGAAAAGCTATTGTTGGCCAAGAAGCTGGAACAGAAAGCAAAGGGAGAAGGAATTCCCACCACAGCTAAGGTCAGACCAGGATGGCAGCTACAGTGTGGCATTTCAGTTGTTTAACCATTGCTTTGTTTTTTTTAGGTATTTGCATCCCGCTTTTGAAGAGAAATGTTCTTTAAAAAAAAAAAAGAACAGACATTATTGTTAAATGCAACTCATTTCTTCTAATGATGAAATTTTCTAAGATCACACACATTTACCATATTTTTCGGACTATAAGATGCACTAGACTATAATGAAGAGGTAATTTTTTTAAAAAAAAGTTTTTGCCCTCCCCGGCCCCCAGGAGCACTCGGCAGGCCTCCCAAACCCTCTGCAGACCCTGTTTTTTGTGAAAAACAGGGCATACAGAAAGTTTGAGATCCCTGGAGCCCGGAGAGAGCAAAAAAGCCATCGGGGGTTTGGGAGGCAAAAACTGGGCCCATTTTTTTTAGAAAACGGGCCCGTTTTTCACAAACATGATTCATGCAGAGGGTTTGGGAGGCCTGTAGAATGCTCCTGGGGCTGGAGAGGGCAAAAATTAGCAAAAAGCAGGGCGTGCAGAGAATTTGGGAGGCCTGCAGTGTGCTCCTGGGGGTTTGGGAGGGCAAAAACACCCCCATTTTGTGAAAAATGGGCCATTTTTTGCTTGTTTTTGCCCTCCCCAGCCCCCAGGAGCACTCTACAGGCCTCCCACACCCACCGTGGATCCATTTTTTTGAAAAACAAGATCCATGGGGTGGTGTTTCAGGAGCCCAAAAATGGCTGAATTCATTGTATAAGACGCACCAACATTTCCACCCTCTTTCAGGGAGGAGAGAAAGGTGCGTTTTATACTCTGAAAAATATGGTACCTAGTTTTCATTCCTTTTCAGTTAAATCCATTGTCATTTGATTATAGTTTGTTTAATAATACTGAGGCTGCCTCTGTCTGTCTGTTTGTCACACACACATACATACATACATACATACATACATACATACATACATATATACACATATACACATATACACATACACACACACACACACACACACACACATATATATATATAATTTACCTCCTAGATTTTTTTTCAGAGCCAATTCAGCTCTACGTATTTTTTTTTCCAGTCTGTTCCAGACTTTAGGAGACATTATCCACAGGGCAGGGAATAAAAACAAGACTCATCTGATGTTGAGAATGTTAAGGGCAGTTTGTGAAAGCCATTCCTGTATCTTAACAAAGTGTAACACTGAGAAAGCTTGCAAGACTTATTTACAAGTTACCACTCCCATCAGAAGAATTTTCCTGGGAAATAAATTCCTTGGGGATTGAATTACCCTCTTGTTTTTGATACTAATCATTTGAATCATGCTATGACTGAGAACAGTAAATGAGAGTATGCTGGTCTTAAGGACAAAAGGATCCTATCTGGGTCGGTCACCAGGCCCAGTGGTTTTGTCTTCTGAGCTTTCAGAGTCATACTGGAGCCCATCTTATATGGTGCCTGAAGTCTTCATTCAGTGTTTCTCCAAAGAAGCTGACTATTTTACGTCAAGGGTGACAAAACATCATTAATAAAAGATATATTGGTTCCAAAATAGGTGTGATATGCGTTTGCTATTTCATTCCAGTGACAGTATTCTGGAGGGCACATTCACACCTAGAAGTCCCTCTACTTTTTATTAAAAAGCATGCACCTTTTATTGCAGAATTTCCCAAAATTTGAAGTGTACCTCCCTCCCATTATTACTATAAATCCACCTTTCCCAGCTTTTACTTGCATTGTTTTCATTATTCATTTGTGTTTATTTTAGTGTTTACTGGATTTTTAAGAGAGGTGTATCATTAAGATTTCAGTAAAGGAGCATGTGATGCAAAAAAATATATATTAGGAGCCCCTGGTTTATGTAATAAAATGTTATTCAATAAAACAACTATCCAAAGTTATATAACAAAGACATATATAAACCAAGCCATATGGTAATTTCACAAATGAGTTTATATGTGTATAAAGCAGACCTGGATGCCATTTCAATTGCATTCATTTAGATATACGGTTGCTTGTCAATCAATCCTCTTTTTTTGCTCTGCTTTTAGTCTCAGCCAAGTAGCACTGTTCAGCAATATTGTAACAGAGTTGCCGCACTTAATTTTCTTTTTCATTTTTTTTCCTGCTTAGTTAAAAGTGGATGAGTTTGAATCAAATGTCAATGAAATCAAGGACCCATACCCTTCTGCAGACTTCCCAGGTAGGAAGATTTCAGGGCCATTTATTTTTTGCCAATTCCATCACATGTTGAATTAAAGAGAAGGAAAGTATTTGTATTAAGTATATTATCTAACATGGCAATTAGTGTTCTTGAGCCTTAGCAGGACCTAAGACTGGAAAGAACATGGTTGTTGGAACAGTACAAAAATAAGGAGCTTTTTAAAAATCTACAATTAGTTACTAGCAGAAAAAAGGTGAACATTAAGTTTTTCTGTAACTATTTTCTTACAGGTGATGATGAGGAAGATGAACCTGAAATCCCCCTGAGTCCTAGGCCACGTCCCCTAGCTGAGCTGCAGTTAAAGGAAAAAGCAGTACCCATGCCTGAAGCAAGTTCATTCTTCATCTTTAGCCCAACGAACAAGTATGCCTCCTTCCTTCCTTCCATCCTTCCTTCCTTCCTTCCTTCTTCCCTCCCTCCCTCCCCCCTCCCTATTTCCTTCCTCCCTCCCTCCCACATTCCTTCTTTTCTTCCTTCTTCTTAACAAGCTTATTGGTCTTCCAACTCTATGAATAATAATCAAAGCTATAGCTGTAACCATTAAAAGTACTGAAATGGGAGAACTGAATGCCTTGTAAGATGTTTACTTCTCAGATGATAGTTTAATTTTCACATTTTTGATGTTTTTCTGTCAAAAATGGATAGAGTGTAAGTTTTGGAGACAGAAATAACAATGGTGCAATATCTTTCATCTCAGTATTACACAGATGGTAAGAATTATGTTAAAAATATGCTATCTATTACTGAACAGCTTGGAGGTCTTAGCATGACAGTTTCTCTGCCTCTTATACAACATGGCAACTTAGCCAGTCAGATCTAATGTCTGAAACAGCTCAGGAATTTCTGGATGATCATCTGATTAATTTTGGCCTATTTGTATGAAGATACTTCTTTGCTGGTATGACCAATCTCCTTTCAGCCTTTCCAATCTCTAGCATCAAAGGCTGGCCTCTGAGTGAATTCCTATCTAATATCCATCATATCATTGGCTCAGAGCAGAAGAATACGGTTTAACATATGTAACTGTGAACCTTGAACTTTTAGTGGATCAGGTTAATAAATTCTCAGTCACAATAATGTAAAATGGATTGAAGTATGTTATGGTTTTTAATACAACAATCAAAGCATGGCTTCTGCTTTGTATTTATTCTTTTATGTATGTAGTTACTTATTTACTGACTCTTAAAAATCTTGAGCGCTTCACAGAAAAAAACCCACACACAGAATAATAAAAAATATAGCAATAAAAAAAACAATAAAAGATTGCACAAATCAGGCAACAAACAAGCAAATCCATATTACCCGAGGAAGGAGGCTTCAATCATCCTTCCCACAAAGGCCTGGGTGAAGAGCCTGGTCTTCAAGGTTCTCTGAAATACCTGCAGGGCAGGGATCAACTGGATTTCAGAGAGAGGTTTAGTCACTTCTACAAGGGTCATTGTTACATACTGACAATCAGTATAGTAGTTTCCACCAAGGTCCTCTGTTCTGGTGAGAACAGTATTTAAATCTGATTGGTCGAAGGGTCTGACAGCTCCCTATAAAAGGGTTGCTGCCAGACAGAGTCTTTGCTGGATTGTACATAGTTATCATTTAATAGAGAGCTGTTGTTGCTGAAGCCTGAGTCTGCCTCATCCATTCACCCGATCTAACAGTCATAATCTTATGTGAATCATAGGAAGAGAGCAGCCACTTATTGGTAGTTAATGTTGTTAATCGAACACGGAATTGTAATACTGTACAACTCTGGTTCCTGTTTAAGAAAATTGTAAGTCAGAACAGCTCCCATTGTAATTCCATTTCTGAACTGAATCAAAATATAGATAAAATATCAGGTGGCTGCCCCAAGGCCATCATTTAATTTTTGGCCAAATAACAAATACAAATGAAATAAATTGCAATCTGGTAAACATTCCTCCCTGTTTAATAGTCACAAATTAAATCTTATCTAGTACTCTGTTTCCCTGAAAATAAGACCTCCCCAGATAATAAGCTCAATCGGGCTTTTCAGTGCATGTGTTAAAATAAGCCCTCCCCGAAAATATTGCAACACCGCAGCAGCCATGAGGTGACCACGCTCACCAGCTCCTGCACTTCAAAAATAATAAGACCACCCCCAAAATAAGACCAAGCGCTTATTTTGGGGGTCAAAAGAAAATAAGACCCTGTCTTATTTTCGGGGAAACACGGTAATATAAGGGAGGCAGGGAGGCAACTTCCAGCTTCTAAGATCCTCTTTTGAAGGCTCCAGAGCTGCCTCTGACTGAACTCCCAGGAAACACCAAAATGATAGTGCAAGCTTTAAGGGAATTCAAAGGACAGTAAGCCAGAAAGAAACATAAAATCCAAGGCCTATCTATATGCATGTTGTGGCCCTACCTGTTAGTGACACAGACCCCACCATTTCCTTGTAAGTAAATTGTCTGCTCTTAGCATGTTCCTCTTCCTCTGTTCATATATGATCAGAATACCAGCTTAAGCAATATATATTTACTTCTCTTTCTCCCCATGTCTTACTCTTTCTAGGATCCGGGTGTTGTGTCATAGAATTGTCAATGCCACCTGGTTCACCAACTTTATCCTCCTCTTCATCCTGCTCAGCAGCATCTCATTGGCAGCAGAAGATCCAATTCGAGCAGACTCATTCAGGAATCAGGTAAAAAGCTATAACACTTTTTTTACTATAACCGGTAGCATGGTAAATGTGGCTGATTACAGACTATCTTTCTTCAGCCTGGTACTCTCCAATGGTTTGTGATAGCAATCCCAAGAATGCTGTCTTGGAATTAGAGAAGTTATAATCTCATCACACTACAACTTGGAGAACATCAGGTTGGGTAAGATTGACCCAGACAGAGCCATGAAATACGTGCATGCATTGTAGCTTCCTCTTGAGTCCCCTCCATGATGCTGAACTGAACTGGTATTCTACTGAAGGATGCTTCAGTTGAAGAACAATGCTGTTGTGAAAATTATTGTCCCCATTGCCAACAGCTATCCTGCCACTGCTTCAGGTCACTGTATCGCTTGATTTGCCTCCAAATGACTGGGTAACAAAGCATAGCAAATTGTATATACCTTAAGGCACCCTTGGATAATATTGGAATAAGGGAGAAAACACTACTTTAACAATTGTGCAGCTAAAGATATGTATGGCCTAGGGATGAGACAAAGGCAAGAATATGGGAACATAGCACTAAAAAGTTGTACATTTATGGTGGGATTACGTGCAAGCAGTGAATTGCACTATGTAGATTGGTAGCAATGAAAGCCACTTGTCAAAGCGAATAAGAAGACAAAATAGATCAAAATAAGAGACAGGTTTGCATGTATGAACTGCCATTAGATATATAGGTAATGATAGCAATTTCTGCTATCAAACATAGACACTTTTAATTCTGTGTATCATATTCTCACTAACGTAAAGCATGTTTAAAATCATTTTGTTTCCAAGATAAACTGAGTTATAAAATATATGAATTATCTAATTGCTTAAAAAGAAAAAAATTAGGGAGGTACTTAACAAACCAATAAGCACCTATCATTGCAAAAAAGAAAAAAGAAAATAACACATGTAAAATAAAAAAAAATATTCACCTTCATAATAAACTAGTTTAAGATGTCTGAACATTTAAAAAAACATTCAGGCAGCAAAGCTTGACATTACTGATGGAAAAGTGTCCACTAATAGTCATTATATAGTTAATATGATAGCCCTCTCTGGTCCTTGTTTCTACATTGCAGGCTTTATAGAAACTGCATCATAATTAAGCTTTGTTTTATACCTCATTCAAGATCTAACAAATTTGTTTTACGTAAGTAGAAATGTTGATATTTTTATCTGTTGCCAATTCATTTCACATATTTTTCTAGAGTTTAGTGTGAGTATTGGGAGAATTCCAACTGCATTTATTGACAAAAATAACTTTTTGTTTCTTTGTGGGGGGTCCTGTCCAGATTCTATCATATTTTGATATTGGCTTCACCTCTGTATTTACGGTGGAAATTATTCTAAAGGTGAGTTGACTTGTTCTCTTTCAAAATAATATTGGAAGGATTGGATATTTCTTGATTCAGTTTCTATGGCTGCCCATCTCAAATAAGTCCCCCTGGGCAGTGAACAATGAACCATAATACAAACACAATACCAAAAAATAAATATCTGTAGCATCCAAGAAAAATCATGACTGTAGATATTAATATAAACATGAAACAGAGTCCTTAACACTCTGGGCGAGTAGCCAGTCTACAAGGACTTACAAAAGACCAGTAAGGTCGAAATTGTTTCAAAGCTGGGTTGCGGTTAGGGGGTAGAGAAGGCATACCTCCTAGTCACTGCCAGTGGACATGCTTTGGCTGAAAGAACCCAGAGCATGCCATCCTGCTGGATTGGATTGAATTGGATGGGTAGAAACAACTAGAAGAAGATAATACCTTACATACCTTAGGTAACCTAATCCCAAGCCATGAAGGAATTTAAGATGACAACCAGCACCCTGAATAGCACCCAAAATACATTGAAAATCAATGAAGTTCACAATGTAATGTGTTACATGTGTTGAATATCTGATACAATTTTTTACCAATGCAACTGCATTCCCCATGACTGGAAGCTTCTGAATGCTCTTCCATGTAGAGCACATTGCAATAATTCAGATGGGAGGTCATGAACATGAATGAATGTGAGCAGAGTCTCTCGGTCCAGGAATGTGCATGACTATCACACAATCTAAAGGTGTGCAAGGCCATCCTAGCCATAGCTGCCACCTGCTTTTCTAGCAGGAGCTGTCAGTCCAAAAGATGGATCCATTGTGCAATGGATCCATCTCAAGAAATGCCACCCCATCTAGGACCAAATGTGGAAAACCCTTGCACCAGAACACCCAAGTATCCAAAGCCTTGCTTGGGTTAAGCATTGGGATATCCATTGTGCCCCAACCAGGCCATTACAGCCTTCAGGCACTGGGACAGGACATCAACAGCATCCCTGATGGGGTGATGACATACAGCTGGGTATCATCAGCATATTGATGCTACCTCACTTCAGACCATTGGAACTCCTTGCTCAGTAGCCTTATGTAGATATTAAATGGCCTCGTGTAGATATTAAATGGAAGAGAAGACCAAGCACTGTGGCCCCTCACAAATGGAGGGCTGGATTTTTCACTGCCATCAACACTTTGTTTGTTATTAATTACAAACACAGTTACCTTCTAGTCTTAATTAATCTCTTGAGTTTATTTCAATCTCTGATTTCTGCTTCATTTTGTGTAACAGTAGATAGTCTTCCAAAATATCATCTTAATTTCAGATAGAAAAAGAAACACAATGCTAGATTTATCAAAGCTAATTGAATCTTCTTGTTTCCTACAGATGACTACTTATGGTGCATTTCTTCACAAAGGATCCTTCTGTCGTAATTCTTTCAACATTCTAGATTTGCTTGTAGTTGTTGTGTCACTCATCTCTATGAGACTTGAGTAAGTGGATCATAGACAGGCAAGGCTTTCAATAGATCACTCAGAGATTTCTTGTAGACCATGCACCATTTATAGTAATCCAATAACTCAGGAAAGTAATATGGGATTGGTTATATGAATATTTGTAAAGTACATTTGTTTGGTTACCAGAGGGTTTGACAAGATAGTATCTTCTCGATATTTTGGAGCAACTTCTACCACTAGTAGATAGCATGGCAAATGGCAAGAGATTGTGAGAGATTTAGTTGAGCACACCTGAAGGCACCAAGCCACTTACTGCTGCACTATAAGGATTACTTTGAATATAAAATGTAGAATATTAAAATATATTTCTGAAAATGCAAAATGTATTTATTATTTTATGCAAACATGTTAATCACAGCTCATTAACTGAGATGTTCATGACTTGGAGGCTGATGTTCCTTAATAGCAATATTCACAGCCAATGTCGGTCAAAATATTGACAGTCAGAAAGTTATCTTTATCCTTCCTTTCAGCCAGAAAAAAAGAAATCAAAATGAAAACTAGGGGTATATTTAGCTCTGACAGTTTAATCCAATTGACTGCTGATTGGGCAAAGACTTGAAAACTTCACAGATGTACTTTTTGTCTTTTGTTTCCTGCTTACACAAATTTCCTCCAAAGGTTTCTCTTAGTTACAGTGGCTGATTGTAGTAGCTGGTGAATAGAAGAGGTATTACAGTTTGAACAATGTTTTTGGATTCTTTTATTCCTAGAGTCGGGAACGACTAGCACATATATGCGAGGGGAACCTTCACCTTTATCTTTAGCTAGTCTAGGCTGAGACCTCTGGAGATGGCATTTGAATATTACAGGTTATCGTTCCTATATTGTCCCTGTCTTGCTACTTAAAGCTGATAGTTAGTCTGTTTTCATCTGAAATCAGGTATAAAATTGGCAAGACAGGAACCAGTCCTGTTCAGACCAGCAGCTCTGTTGTGTAAACACAGAGCAGGTGCACTCCAATATCAAGGCTGAGAAATAAATGGCCAGAAGTTGATGCAAAAGTGTGGGAGAAAAAGTATTAAGAACAACTTGGTCTCCAAATTCTACATGAGACAAATGAAGGCAAATATATGGGGTCCCAGGATAATGTTGCAGGTTCCAATCTGGGTTGGTCACCGAAATCAGAGGGTCAGTCCTAGTAACCAACCCAGATTGGATTCGTCTATATGGAAATTTATTTCTGTGTTCTAAAGTAGGTAGATCTTGTGCATGTACTTCTTTCTTTTCTACAACAAAGCTACTTACTATTTGCCACATCATTCCCTGAAGGTTTTCACTATTATCTAATTCGTGAAAGCAGAGCTGAGTTTTGAGGTGGGGTGGGTGGGAAATATTATGGATGTATAACTAAGCTTGGCCTGAAGCATGTTTTTATGGAATTCTCTTCTGATGAGTATTCACAAGGCATGCTGGGAATTAGGCAGCCACATAGAATTGTCTGACCTCCCTTCCAATTCTGGGAGTGACCCAAATGCTTCCTAAAAATAACGTCAAGGTCATATCTTCTTAAGCACACAGTATCTTTGACAGCAGGACTGTGAATGTAACCACAAAGCTTGCAAAAGCATAGTAAAGTATCTTCCCCATTTCCTGCAAACAGGTCCAGTACCATCTCAGTGGTGAAAATCTTGAGGGTGCTCAGAGTGCTGAGACCATTGAGAGCTATTAACAGAGCAAAGGGACTGAAGGTAAGCATCACCCTGACATAAACAGGGAGAAAGTGTTGTATGTCCATATTTCTAAGTCTTGAATGCCATTTATAAGCTAGTAGAATGCGTGGCATACATTTACACCTGTGGTGGGATTCAATTTTTTTTGCTACCGGTTCTGTGGGCATGGCTTGGTGGGCATGGCAGGGGAAGTATACTGCAAAATCTCCATTCCCTCCCGATCAGTTGAGACTCGGTAGGCAGAGAATATATGGGGGTGGGGCCAGTCAGAGATGGTATTTACCAGTTCTCAGAACTACTCAAAATTTCCACTACCAGTTCTCCAGAAGTGGTCAGAACCTGCTGAATACCACCCCTGATTTACACCTTACGTAAACTGACAAACTCCAGATATCTGGAACTGTGAATATCAGATTTATAAGTCTCTTAGTGGCTGCTGGGATATTGGATGATTGGACAGATAAACTAAAACAATCTCTCTCTTTCTCTCTCTCACTCCCCCCCCCCCAATTTCCCCCTCTCTCTCTAGCATGTGGTCCAGTGTGTTTTTGTGGCTATTAAGACCATCGGCAACATTGTTCTTGTCACCTTCTTGCTACAGTTCATGTTTGCTTGCATTGCAGTGCAGCTTTTCAAGGTGAAAGTGTTTCTAAGAATTCATTCCCATTTTGTCCTGTCCCATAGGCATGCAATGTGGACCTGTTGGCAATAACTGGGTAGCTGGGTGGGTTTTATTTGGGGGGGGGTGTATGGTTTTTAAAAAACTTTTTGGGACATCACTGATTCAGGTTGCTGACTCAATAATCCTGTTTTCCTGAGTTTCTGCCGCTTGTTGACCAACCAACTGGTTGACCAATCGCACTCAACATGTAGTCCACAATGGAACTGCATCTACATGGAGGGAAGTATGCAGTGGAGTACCCCAAGACTCTGTTTTAGGTCCAGTACTCTTCAACATCTTCATCAATGATTTGGATGAGGGAATAAATGGGGAACTCATCAAATTTGCAGATGACACCAAGCTGGCAGGAGTAGCCAACATTCCAGAAGATAGGCTTAAGATACAGAAACTTGACAAACTTGAACATTGGGCACTAGCTAATAAAATGAAATCCAATGGTGAAAAGAATAAGGTTCTACATTTAGGCAAGAAAAACAAAATGCACAGGTACAGTATAGGTGGTACCTTGCTCAATAGTAGTAACTGTGAAAGGGATCTTGGGAGTCCTAGTGGGCAACCATTTAAATATGAGCCAACAGTGTGCAGCAGCTGCCAAAAAGCCAACACAGTTCTAGGCTCCATAAACAGAGGGATAGAATCAAGATCATGCGAAGTGTTAATACCACTTTATAATGCCTTGGTAAGGCCAGACTTGGAATACTGCATTCAGTTTTGGTCGCCACAATGTAGAAAAGATGTGGAGACTCTAGAAAGAGCACAGAGAAGAGCAACAAAGATGATTAGAGGACTGGAGACTAAAATATATGAAGAATGGTTGTCGGAACTGGGTGTGTCTAGTTTAATGAAAAGAAGGACTAGGGGAGACATGATAGCAGTGTTCCAATATCTCAGGGGTTGCCACAAAGAAGAAGGAGTCAAACTATTCTCCAAGGCACCTGAGGGTAGAACAAGAAGCAATGGGTGGAAACTAATCAAGAAATTTCCTGACAGTTAGAACAATTAATCAGTGGAACAGCTTGCCTCCAGAAGTTGTGAATGCCCCAACACTGGAAGTCTTTAAGAAGATATTGGATAACCATTTGTCTGAAATGGTATAGGGTTTCCTGCCTAGGCAGGGAGTTGGATTAGAAGATCTCCAAGGTCCCTTCCAACTCTGCTATTGTATTGCATTGTCTAAGTGTGATGCCTTCCAGAAGTACTGGGATTACAATTTTCCTATCCATACTCACCTTGGAACAGAATACAAGGGATAACTTTGATCTGAAGCATACGTAACTAGACAGGATAGCTGAAGACATGAAAGAGCAGCTGATGTTTATTAATCATATGTATACAGCTGCCCAACTCACAAAATCTGGTTCTGCTCAGTGTACAATAATAAATAACAATACATTTTTAAAAACGTGCATCTAAAAATATAAAAATCAAAATTAAAAATATATACAAATCCCAAGGAGGAAAAGAATGAATACATTCAGCCTCAATACTGGAGCTATCTAAACAGGTCTCCAGTTGCTGGGACCCCGAGACCAGACTAATGGCAAAAATAGGCCTTGAGGGACTTCTGGAATATCAAACATGGAGCTGATCTATTACTGGTATGGAATAGAATGTTCTAGAAGGCAGGGATCATGGCAGAGATAACCTGCCACCTGGGACTCACCAAATGTAGGTCTCTGGCAGATGGTATCCATAGTATGCTCTTTCTGCTGGGCTGGAATGATATAATTGGGGAGAGGCAGTCCTTCAGATACCTGGTCCCGTGTCATGAAGACTTTATAGGTTAAAACCAGCACCCTGAATTGGACGTGAAACAAACTGGCAGCCAATGCAGCTCAAAGAGCAAAGGTATAATATGTGCTGTTCTAGGAGCATACATAACAATCCACATGCTAATAGTTAGCCTGCAAATGCTAATGCTTAGAGATCTACTAAAATAATATTAGCACATTAGGTATTCCCCATCCCCACCACCCATCCAGTTGTAGATAAGACTGGGAGGATATTAGCCTCTTTCAGTGCTATTACTATTTGGTATGGCAGCAAGGTCAAAAAACCGTAAACTCTTTTAGGAAACAGGAATTGTTTTCACCTCCTCTTCAAGAACAGAAACCCATCTTTGATCCATTTGTAGTGGGAGGTGCTCATTTTTAAGGCAAGTCAAATCTAGTATAATCTGGGAAACACTATAACTCTATAATGTAAGACCAACACAATTAATAATTATTTTTGTTTCTGTTTTAAATATAGGGGAAGTTCTACAGCTGTACAGATCCAACTAAGATAACTGAAGCAGAATGCAGGTCTGCCTCCCTTTGGTTGTGTATTATTCTTTTCTTCACTTTAGAAACATATCGATACAGCACGAGTCTTTCCTGGAGGTCAGATTCAAGGAGATTGTCAGTGCAAAGGATCTGGACTAGCCATTAAGTTGCAGCACAGAAGATTCGTTCAAGTCTATATACAAGTATCTAGCCAACTAAAGTTCAACACTAAACTGGTGCCAAATAAGGGTCAACAGAATTCAGGAGGGGTTGGATTTGGGTCATTTGTGGGAACAAATGAGATTTGGATTTTAAAGTCTGATAAACATTCCTCCTATTCCTTAAGCTCTTAGAAAACATCTAAAGAGAAGTCCAATAAAAATACACAAATGGTTAGAAAAGATGATAGGGAAACATGTTATTTTTTAAACCTGAACTGTTTTTATTAGGCATATTACCAGAAAAACCTGATAAGCACAGTATATATTTAATATTGCATACATTAACAGCAGTGAGGATTATATTCGCACAATATTGGAAAAATAAAAAACACTATGAGACGAAGAGATAATTAGGAAGATACTAGATTGTGCAGAAATGGATAGATTTACAGTGAAAATTAAACTGAAAGAAGATAAAGACTATTATCAAACAGGCAATTTATTTTACCAGTGGTTGGGAAAAAAGGGGTGGAGAGTAAGAATGTAATTTGTATTGGTAAGCAAATTAAATACCCAGACAACACGATGTGTATTAAGCATGAACAAATCTAAACAATAGAAAATTAATAAAATTTATAAAAAATATAAAAATAAAGAGCAACCCAAATTATTATTATTATATACTTTATTCATTAAACATGAAACTCAACCAACTGAACATTCAAAAATTAT
Source organism: Thamnophis sirtalis (assembly GCF_051295495.1). Classification (NCBI taxonomy): domain Eukaryota; kingdom Metazoa; phylum Chordata; class Lepidosauria; order Squamata; family Natricidae; genus Thamnophis; species Thamnophis sirtalis. The sequence goes on along the minus strand of NW_028261387.1, from coordinate 45,221,625 downwards.
TATAAATAATAATTGTTCTTATACAACAAAACAAATACAATGTACGCTAATAACCATATGAATTTTCTCTAAACTAATAACATATATTTTCTTAATCTTTCATAATGGATGTTCAGTAGCTAGTTTTTATTGTCCAGTGCACTTGTAGATGGCAGAAGCCATCTTTATGCTGTTTCTTGCATTGTGATATTAAGAAAATATAAAATATTAATTGAACCATGAATCAATTAGTCATAAGTGATCGACTGAAAGAAAAAAAATTCCTTACAATATTGAAGGCCAAAAATAAGCAGCTTGTTCAACAGAATTGAAATTAAGGTTGCAATATTGCACCTATTTAATTGGAAATGTATAGCCCTTGAACAAAATTGCTTACAGTATTTCTAAGTAGGCATCACTTAATGATGCAGGCTGTTTGTAGCTAATATGTGGATTCTCATCCCAGGGGACACTTCATTGAGTATGTTGATGCTGATCCAACACAGGTTGTGGAAAAAGCAAGGTGGTGGCTGCACAATGATTTCCATTTTGACAATGTCTTGTCAGCTATGATGTCTCTCTTCACTGTATCCACCTTTGAAGGATGGCCTAAGTGAGTACAGAATTCACTATTGAGAAAGAGTGTGTATAATATGTGTGCATATTGGGGGTGGTGGTGGTGGATTTCCTAGGAATATTTAGACTAGTCATCTCCATCATGGTACCCTCAAAATGTACTAGACTTCAGCTCTGTGAATTCCCAGTGCCCATGATATAGTCCCATCAGCTGTGGAAAACTAATTTAATGGAATCCTATGAAAGGCCACTGTTTCTTTTTGTCCTAGCTATTATTGTATAAGCAAAATGGCACAGAAATGGAACAGAAAGGGGAAGCTTTGGGCACTGTTGTGGTCCCCTGGGGGCCTGGGACCTGGCAGCAGAGTAGGACAGTGAGGAGGTTGGGGAGGAACATGGATCAGTCCTGGAGCTTGGGGAAAGCTCAGACGAGGGCTCCAGAGCCTCCGGAGTCTGACATCAGCAAGGCAGAAGAACAATGGGAGCCTGTTCCCAGTGTGCGCATGTGCAGCGCTGCCAGAAGGCAAGAACAATTAAGAAAACAGGGTTGTCTTGGGAGAAAGGCTTGGAGATGATTGGCCCCTCCCATAAGACATAAAAAAGGAGCTAATGGGATGTGAGACTTTGCAGGAAGCAATTAGTTCATCTGGTTGGTTCAACATTTGAGAAGTTCTATTTGACTCTGTGCTAAGTTTCGCCTTGCAAAACTAATTGGCAATTAGGTTTCTGGCAGCATTTCAAGGGAGATAAGGTGGGTACATATCAACATTCTCCTGAACGACTGTGGCAACTCGAACAGACATCTGTTGGAATCTTCACAGACTATTTGTGAAGCCTTGTGGGCTGTGAGTGATCATAATTCAAAGCTATAGCTGTAACCATTAAAAGTACTGAAATGGGAGAACTGAATGCCTTATAAGATGTTTACTTCTCAAATGATAGTTTATAAATAAAAGAGGGTTTGGGGGACTAAGATTGTGATTAATGCTTTCTCGGGAAGGCTGGGTCAGAACAGGCACATCATTAACTATCTTATCAGCAGTGTGTACAAATTGCTGTTTGGGGCATTTACTTAAGCATAGAAATTATATTATTTGTTATTATCATAACCAATAAGATAATTGGAATAAAGGCTATCATATTATGGTTTGATCGTTGAACAGTATGTGCTATTTTCCTCCACAGTACTGTTTTGGAAAATTATGTGTTACAGGTGTACATATATTCACCATTAAATTAATTGTTTAGAAACCCTGTAAGATTGAATTTTTTGAAAGCTCAATTATTTACATCGATTAATTTGGAATCTCTATCCTTTCTTTTCCAGATTATTGTATAAAGCAATTGATACACACACTGAAGACATGGGCCCTATATACAACTATCGTATGGGCATTGCTATCTTCTTCATAATCTATCTCATTCTCATTGCCTTTTTTATGATGAACATCTTCGTAGGTTTCATCATTGTAACTTTCCAAGAGCAGGGTGAAACTGAGTACAAAGACTGTGAGCTGAACAAAAACCAGGTATGGCAAGTTTATCTATTGGGCAGAACTGATGTGACAAGTCCTAGATTTTAGGTTGCGCATATCAAAGGTAGGGGGCAGATTTGTGTGACCATCCCAAAAGTGCAAGGCTAATGCTGAGATTGAAGCGAGAAATATAAATATCCATTTCTAATCACAATAATGTTAAAATGGCAGAACATTCATCGTGACAATAATGCACAAGCCTTCTCTTTTGTATGTGTGTGTAACATCACATACAGGTACTTAGGGGACAATGTTGTGGTGTCATGTGACATCAACAGTTGGAAAGGTATTAGTTGGGCATAGTTCAAAATTAGGTGCTGGAGTTTGCATTCTGAATATAGTAGTGTTACACCATTCAGTCAGAAATCTTGTATATTGCAAACTTTGAAATTGCACAAAGAAAATTTCTGCTGTATTTGATGTGAATAGGATTAAAGAAGGATCTGAGCACAGCAGCTCTGTGCAGTCTGTAACTTTTCTTATTCAAGCAGGAAGGAAAATTGGGTTGGATATGATGAAATAAACTCTAAAATGTGTGGCCAGTTCATCTTCTTGCCCTGAATATTTGCTTTTGTTCTTCTATTAGACTACTAACGGGGCTGCATAAGATATTTTCATGGTTTCTGGTTCATTCATTTATTTATTCAGTTTACTGAACATATGTGAAAAGAAGGCAATCCTAATTTTAAAATAAGTACTGTCCACGTGAGGTCAATGCACAGGCATACACCACATACATGTTAAGCCTGTGTATTGTTTAGTTTCCTTATTTTGTCAATGTCCTTATAATGCTAACTCTAGCTGAAATGAATCCTAACCCGCCCCACCCCCTCGTACGTGTGACACATTTGAAGATGTGCATGCTACAATGGGGTAGTGGGAACAAAAATACATTCATATTAATTGAATGTATATTTGTTGATTACATTAAAATAAGGCATTTCATTTATAAGTGAACTAAAAGAGATAGAAGAGAGAATTTGTGGCTCAGGATTGAACTGTGGGTTTCTTGGTGCTTTCTGAGCTTGGTTATTTTCTTATAGATGTTTCATTACCAAACTAGATAACATTATTAGTTCATTAGGAACTAATGTCCATTTGCATACTATACACAAGATGTTCCATTCCAATGCAATCCAAATTCATACAATTTTAGAAATGCCCACACATGCTCTCTTTCCAGAAAAGAAGACGAAAAGAAGAATAAACATGGGCATCATATTGCCCATGTTTTGGAAGCTCAAGGAAGTTAGTGTGAGGGTCTCCATATGAGAGAATACCACTGTGATGTGGTGATCAAGAACTTGCACTAGGAACAGAGAGATGCAAGTTCAAATACCCCCTCAGCCATGGAAACTCATTGGGTGACTTTGGGCTAGTCATTCTTTCTCTCAGTCCAACTCACCTCACAGGTCTGATATCATGAGGATAAAATGCAGGTAGTCCTCGACTTGTAAAAGTTCATTTAATGACCGTTCAAAGTTGCAATGGCACTGAAAAAAGGGACGTATGATCATTTTTCACACTTACAACCTTTGTAGTATCTCCATAATCATATGATCAAAATTTAGATGATTGGTAATTGACTCATATTTATGACAGTTGCAGTGTCCCAGGGTCATGTGATCACTTCTAAGGACACTTGATGAGCAAAGTCAATGGGGAAGCCAGATTCACTTAACAACTGGGTTACTAACTTGCAACTGCAGTGATTCACTTTACAACCGATGTAAGAAAGGTCATAAATTGGGGCAAAACTCACTTAACAAATGTCTCACTTAACAACATAAATTTTGGGCTGAATTGTAGCCAGAAGTCGAGGACTACCTGTAAAGGGTGATTCTCAGGCTCTTGTGTAAAAGATGGGATATAACTCTTAACAAATACATATGTACACCTAGTAAATAAATAGATAAATAAATAAATAACATTCTGACAGCTATTTGTTGGAAATCAATCTGTTTAAGCATTGTATTTATGAAGAGAACAAGCCACAATAAACACTTGGCATTGCTGATCAATCTCAGAAAATTGAAGCAAGTATAGTAAGTAAATACAGCCTGTTCCTTTCTTGCCTTGCTTCTCATTTCAGCGCCAGTGTGTCCAGTATGCCCTCAAAGCACGGCCTCTGCGATGCTACATTCCCAAGAACCCTTATCAATACCAGATCTGGTATTTGGTGACCTCCTCCTACTTTGAGTACCTCATGTTTTTCCTGATCACACTGAACACCATCTGCTTGGGCATGCAGGTATGGAAGCCAAGAACTCCTCTTCAGCTGGGGAGTGGTGGTGGCAGTTGTGGGAACTATGAAATTTTGGAACAAACCTGCCTGCTGAAGGAAAGCTGAAACACAGGATTCATCTACATGCCCACTCGTTTTACCTTGAATATGCCTTTCTGGCCATGCTTTAAAGACATGTCCACATGATGCAACATTTATCTCATCCCAGCCAATAGCTGAGAGCACCTAAGTTATTTATCTGCTTTGAAGTTAAAATGATGTATTTTCCATCTTTCCCTTACACAAACCTTGTTAATTGCAAGGCACTTCAGCTGAAACTGTGGCACTGATGATGGGGTCAAAGACTGTTATTTGCCCAGTGTCCTCTTGGTCACTTTCCATATTCTTCATTCCTAATCCTGCAGTCTGTGAGGAATAATTTTCTGAAGAGAAAGTCTGTGGACAAAATTTCACTGTTTGCATTTGTTAAATGTGTCCATCAAAAGCATTATTATGTATCACACATCATTATATCACACACACAAACTCTTCATCTATTTGTTGCTTTCTACAAAGTGACCAGAGCAGTAGTTTTTCATTGCCATTCTAGCAATAGGAATAGCAGACAATAAATAAGATATAGGGCAAAGAGATGTTAGAAGAAAAGAGGAGAATCCATCTAGTACTATCTAACTATTTTCAGACAGAGTAAGCAAGAAAACAAAGAAAAAGCAAGGCAAATGATTCTGTCTTTAATGAAAAGCTTTATTCTTCAAAAAAAAGCCCATGTTTTCTAAATAGTCTGCTTTTCAACTATCTCTACAGCATTATAAGCAATCAGAGATGATGAACCAGCTCTCAGATGTCCTCAACGTGGTTTTCACCCTCCTCTTTACTATTGAGATGATTCTTAAACTGATAGCTTTCAAAGCAAAGGTGAGTGCGAATCAATGCATCACAACTTCTATCAGAAAGCCAGCCTGACCTTGATTTGGATAATACAGGCCATCTTCAGTGAAGATGGTCCTAAAGGAACAACTTATGTGGGCTATATATCTGTTACTTGTTTTAATAAGGTCACAAGTTTCAACAATAAGCCAAAAGGCTCAACACTGATTCTTGAACTGAAAATCTTTCAGAAAAGGTTTCTACCTTTTCCAGCTTAATCTATTTACTGTATTTGGAGTTTACATTCTTCTTTCTTTTCCAGGGATACTTTGGGGACCCCTGGAATGTCTTTGATTTTCTCATAGTTGTCGGCAGCATCATTGATGTCATCCTGAGTCAGATTGATGTAAGTGCTCTGAGGATAATTGTATGGAAAGAAACAAGGAGTCGGAACGACTTGTTAGACTGAAGGGAAGGGGAATAATGACTGTCACTACAAGGCAGCCACAGCTTCCCAGCTTCCCACAGATGTCATGAGTGCTGCATGTTCAAATACTGCTTCTAATTCACAGCAATTGTCAATCATTTTCAGTTTCTTCTGGTGGGAGATAGTAATCGTTGCCATTTGCTAGTTGATGGGTTGCAGATCCCTTAGTTAGAGTTTGAGTAGGTCATGTTCTGCAAACCTTAGATAACTTTCAAGATTCATCTCAAGGCAACTTGTTCTTGATTTTTTTACTGATCAATGACTGATATATCATAGCCCGGAAACACCACTTCTATAGCATCTGTGTGGTCTCTAAACCTTGAGCTTCAATAAACCATACATACATCGTAATTGTGATATGAAATTCCTCTTGAGATGGTTTGCCTCATGGTACTGGCAGAGAATTTCTACCCTGTGGCCATGGCAACCATATGTCATCTGCTTATGATATGTGCTTCTACTGCATCTGTCTTTATGGCAAGATATACACGCATAATTTGGGCTTTTTGCATACATGTGCATGGACGCTATGATATATAAACAAGCATATTAAAAATTATTCTATAAGTGGAATTTGTATATGCATTTTCCAACACTGAATATGCGTATAAAGGAGAGAAAGCGCATAGCTTTGGATGAAAAATGTCTTCATGTGCCTTTGGCTTCATTGCTATTGTTTACAGCTATGGTTAGCTATCACTTTAGAAACAAGATTAGAAGTATGAAAATCTACAATATTACTCATCAGTAGTATTTGTGTTTTATTCAGAATTACTCAAATCATTACAAACTTACACTGTAATTTGTTTTCTTTCATATACACCAGTCCCTATAAAAAATTATTATATTTCTTTATAGTCCAAATTTGCATTATCACCAGTTCCAAAGTTTTATAAATCACCAACACAAAGATCAACCTGTCTTAGAATTTTTCTTCTCAAATCTAAACATGAAGAGCTAAGGGAAAGATTATACATCAGAAGTCACCATTGAAATTTTCTCTTTTTCCCCTTATCATGGGTACATTTCTTAATCTGGAGACTCCTGAGTTTTTATCTACCAAATGTACAGACTTTAACTCTTTCAATATGCTTCCACTACACATGACATGACTCATTAAAACATTTGGGAAATAGACATAGAAAGTTAACATTAAAAAAGAATCAAAATCAGTGAAATTTAGAGGGGGAATCTGGCAATTGCCTGGTGAGTATTCTTTTGCTTTGGGAATCTGTAGTTTTCTTCATCATCAGGGATGGAAATTCTTCTTGTCCTTATTTCATCCGTCTTATGTTACACCGGAATACTTTTTACTGAACTGTGATGAGTTGTAAATTGTACATTGTAAAAGGACTATCGTTCTCATAAAACATCAACTTAATATACTTCCATGCTGATTGCTTTGCATATTCTTGGTTGATAAAAAAGCAAAAATATATTTAGAACTTCTGTTTAGCTTCCCAAAACATTGTATCTTCTTTTTTCAAACCAAATTAATATGCTTTTCTTTTATTCTTCTTCATATAGTAAGTCCCTTTGTCTCATTTAGTTATATGTTGATGTTGAGTATATTCTGTGTTTCATAATTTTTTTAGATTGTCTAATATCATTCATATTTGATAGTATTATGTTCAGAAACAAATGATGACTACATTAAGGTTCATATCTATGGACCTAGGAATCATATATTCATTGTTCAAAGAAGGTTTATTCCCAGTAAAAGAGAAAGAACATGTCAGAATATTGCTCCATCAAATGTGATCATATGTAGCAGGCTTAAAGCACAAATATTAGACTAATACCAGAATTTTCAGATGCTACACCAAGCACAGTTATAAACCACAGCTTAAATACTTTTCAAAATTTGGCTAAAATTTACAGGTGCTATTCAGCCAAATTAGTTTCTTTATTGCAGACAAAGACAAATCTTTATACACAGAGAATATCTATCTAATCAATACATAATAATCAAGGTCTATATAAATTTATATTCCAAGTTTTATAGTCTAAGATTTTTATCTTCCACAATTCTATGTTAATGGATCCTGATAGTTCTGTTGGTGGTCTTGTAAGGCACCTGATCTATGCTGACATAACTTTTTTTTTAGTCTGAGAACTGTAGGGGTTTGACCTTGTAAAGTGCCAGCCATATAAGGAGATGCATAATGGCTTCTAGCAGGAAGCCAGCCTGACAAGGAAATATTAAAATATCTGCATGCAGATACTGATCAGTGCTGGAATGAACATACAGTCATGAAAAGAAACTTGTCACAGAGCATCTTGCTAATTTTTATACAAAGACAGTTCTGTCCTTTATCTGTTCCATTGTTGTATTATTTTTATGGATTAGAACTATTATTTTCAGAACTCAGTAAGAAGAGAGACATTCTGAGAATCAAATCTTTCTGAAAACCTGACCATGATAAGCCATAATAGGACAGAACATAGAGCCCAATTTCTTCTGGAAGTATCCAACACATGACTATATTTGAAATTTAATTCACTTGTTGTCTCTTGGCAGTTTGGCCATAGATAATAATGTGTCATAGACAGTTATAGGCATATAATCTTGGAAGAAATATATCTTATATAAATATTCAAAGAAGTTGCTTGATTTCTCTTAGTTTTATCCAATTATCTTAGATTTCTACATTCTGTTAAAAACATGACTAGCTTAATACACTTCATGTCATTGTTTTTTATTCATTATTGTCCAATCCTTTCCTCCTTCCTCCTTTCTACCTCTACATCTCATTGTAATTCTAATATGATTCTTTCATGATTTCTCTGTGAAACACCAGTCCACCCACCCCTTCATTTCCCATCCCTTACTCTCTCCAAATCATTGTTTCCAACTTCTCTCTATATATATATTTATACTGCACTTGGCTGACTTTGTTATTTTCTTGACAGACAATTCTTGTTTCCAGTGGTGGATTGTACTGCCTAAGCGGTGGCTGTGATGGCGTTGTAAATATCAGCTGCATGACATTGTTGTGGACACCATTTTGTTCCACATTTCCCTTTCCTCCTTTTCTAGATTATTTCTTCTTGCTGTGTGCTGCTGTGTAAAAGTGTGAGTTGCATGCAACTAATGCTCAAAGCAGGTCTGTAGGAAAACAAACTGTGATCCTTTGGAAATAATGCCGATAATGCCGATAAAAGGGAAGTTGTTTGTGGAGCAACAGTTATTGTGGAATCGCTTAAGCACATTGCGGTTTCCTTGGGTGAGGCTCTTTTTCCTACTTTACTTTCTGTGGTGTAAGTATTTACTTATTTATTTATTTATAAAATTTATATAGCGATCTCCTTGTTCACAGCTACTCTAGGGAGCTTACAAACGATGAAAACATAGTATAGAACAAAAATAAAAAATAAAAAACAATACCACCACCATACGCCCACCCTCCACCACCACCCAGGGACAACACACAGTCAAATAAGCCATTTGATGGGCTCCAACCAGGGGTGGGTTCCTGCCAGTTCTAACCTCTTCTATAGAAGAGGTTCCACAAATCTACAGTGCCGTTTAGAACCGGTTCCAGCTCCCTCCCCCCCGCCCGTCCACACATCATCAAGATGAAGAGCAAGAGGAGGAATTCTGGGAGTTGAAGTCCACAAGTCTTAAAGCTGTCAAGTTTGAACACCCCTGGGGTTTTTTTTCTAAAGGATTATGGGTGTAAGGGTCTTGTAGCTTGACAGCTTTAAGACTTGCACACTTCAATACCAGAGTTCCTGAGCCAACACTTTGGTTGGTAAGCAAGAGTGTTGTTAAGTGAGTTTCACCACATTTTACAAGTTGGCCACGCCCACCAAGTCACACAGCTGGAAGGCCACTCCCACCCAGTCACATAGCTGGCAACCCACTCCCATAAAGCAGGCCACACCTACAGAAGAGGTTCTAAAAAATTTTGAAACCCACCACTGGCTCCAACCCACTCTGGGTTCCCAAGGCCCACTAGCAAAAGTCTTCAGAAAGAGTGTCGAAGTGGGGGGCAGTCTAATTTCGCAAGAGATGCTATTCCAAAGGGATATCCTACTTCTTGGTGACTGACATCTTTCCATATTAATGGATTGCTGCAATGGTGCAATCTCTTTAATTCTCTCCCTGTAAAAGGCTGTGAGAATAATTTTGAGAGACAGGAGTAAGAGCCACAGCCTAGGCAAAGGTCTGCTAAAAAAATCTTGGGTCCAAAGCAGAAATGTGGGTGGAGAAAACACCTCAGTTATTGACTCACCCTAGTTCTCCCTTGTTCTCAGCAAGGGGAGAACTGCAAAATCCAGGGACTGAGGAAAAGCTTTCAGACTTGCAAGATTCTGTCACTGTAACCTTATAATAAAGGTAGTCTTGGTATTCATGGTTTCCTGACCTGGATCACCTTGAAGGGGTGACACTCCTATGAAATATACTGAATCAAATTTATCCCTGCCTACTTTTTTTTCAGCTTCTGTGTGGTTTCTTCAGTTAAGGGTATATACCTTGCTTCAGGGCAAAACAACAAAGATATAAATCTGAGAACTGGCTGTTCATCACATCCTTCCCTGATCATAGTTCCTTCTTGTGACACTTTTGGTTTTGAGTCTGTGATGTTCAAACTTTGGAGGATAATGCAAAAAAAAAATCATTTAATAGGAAAGTCCTTTCTGGAGGCAATTTAGTCCATAGCAATGCCAGTTCAGCATTAGGCTTGGATAGCCCTTTAGAACAATAGATAATACTAGCAACATCTGCATGCAGCCTGCTACATTCTTCCTATCATAATGTGACTTTGATTATCTTATTTAATCAAGCTCACATGATGACAGTCCATAATTCATTCAATCAATCCATAGAAGCTTTCCTTTTTTTTGTTCACTTTTCACTATTGTGCAAAAAGTGAAGGTACAGAGGTACATTGGTGTACTTGAAGATGACAACATGCAAAAAAAAAACTGGTCAGCATTGGCAGTTCTGTTGCCATGGAGCAGTGATGGTATTGCAGCAATATCCAGTGCTATCACCATCACCTATAGTCTTCGGTCCCTAGGTTACAAATAAACAAGGCACAAAGTAATACAAATAAAAGTTTAGTGTTGGTATAGAAAGAAAAGATGAATAGAAAGATAAAAAGATAAAAGATAAAAATAGAAAAATAGAAAAAATAAGAACATATATTTCATTATCTAGCTCATATAAACCTATTTCCTTTGGACATGGACTGCTACCAAAGCAATGATATTAAATAATGTAATATCTGTGCTTATTGGTCAGGATCAATGTAATTTTACTGGGGGGGGGGAGGGGGGAATCCCAGCACTTAATACTGCTAAAATGGACATTTAAACAGAGCTGCTAAAATTCATAAAAACCGCTACTGTATTTTTAATGTAACAAAGGTCAGGAAAAAAACCACTTGAACTGTTATGACTTCCCCACCAAAAAGAACTTTCCAACTATTGAATTATCTCTGTAGATAGTTCAGTAGTTGGAAAGTTGTTTTTGGTAGGGAAACCATAACAGTTCAATATATGGATCCTAATGTTTCTTGGGAAAAAAATATTACATTTACAACTATGTATGCACTGGTTAAGTTTATGATAATATCAGGTTTTCCAATAATCAAATCATTTGGTGTTTCCTGTCATGTGTATGTTTCCTTTCTGACAAATTGAATCTATTCCTCTAGACTTCAATGACTTTCTTTGTTTCAGTACAAGCCAGTAGTCCATCAGTATTAATCCATGGTGGAATTGCTGGGTTTAGCACTAAATATAATAATAGTGGCATGAATCTCCATCCTGTATTCCAGCCCCTATGTGTCAGCATGAAATCAACCATCTAGTTTTATCCAGTCCCTTAGTTTAGCATGTTGTTGGTCCTGAACCTTTACCTCTACTTGTGTTGCAACCATTGCTGTGTTCATTACCACGAAATATATTCACAGACCAAGCCACTGGCAGTCCAAGGAGCCTACAACAATGGAGACACATCACAGGTAAATGCTGTTTTATTGGTTATTTTAAATACTTACATACTGTCCGTATGTGTCCAATGTCCTTTACAAAAATGAAATACAGATGAAGAGCAAGTTAAAGAATAATATGGAAGAGTTAATGTGATTTTATGAAAAGCTGCATGAGGTAAATAAAAATAATGAGGAAAAATAAAATGGTGATAGCTTGGCACTGAATAGATAATAATAATAGTTTCACAATAGTATTAAATAAATTAATATATTAGAATACTGGAGCTCTGATAAGTGGCTTATATTAGAAAAGCAAACAAAGCCATTATGAAAGAATTCCAGTGATTCCTGTGTATCAAGTACACATCCCATTTATCATGAAACTAAGGTTCAAATTGCTCTGCCTCTTGTGACATTGTGATGCAATGGTCTGGAAGCCACTTTCTTTGGACAGAAGGGATGATTTCCAACTGGCTTTTGGTACTGAAATGATCCAACAGCTCTTAATCTGTGATCATATAAGATCCTGCTCTCATATCTTTTCTGGAAAGAGACTTTTTTTAGTGCAGTTGTTCCAAACAAGTGGTATACCATAGCTGAGATACAAAATTGTATAGGTAGAACACACATGAGTCATTCAGACTTTGAAAACTTTCCTTAAATGATAAATACAATAGTAGGATTTCTGTAAACATTATAATGTCCCTTAGGCAAAAAATGACATTTTATATCCTTGTTGGTGAGATCTAGATTCTCTCAAGTAAAAACTTGTGGGGCTTAAAATACAAAAAACAGAATTACTGCCTTAGTTCTGCTTGTTGTCACTCTGAGGCTAAGGACATTTGGAGAATAGCTTCCAAATATGACTTCAGTCCCTTGATAAATTAGTATATAGGAGATATTCCTTCAGATACTTGGGTCCTATTCTATTTTGTAGTTTGTTGAATGCATGCAAAAATTCAAGCATAATGGAAATGATCAAGCTAGATGAAACAAGGTGAGATATTCTCAATGAAAGTATCAGTAGGCAATGGATCTTTGATAGCTCCAGTGAGTCTGGTTGATTGAGGCTTTCCTATATTGAAATATATAATAAACAAATGTTGGCCCAGTCACAGTGTTTTATGCATTTTACTGAATACATAAACCCAGTACATAGTGCTAAGTTATAAGCCTTGGTTTACAAACCACAGTGGCTGGGTTCACACAACACATACACACACACGTCACTGTAAATCCTTTTTTGAGGGAAGTGTCTGAATTTTTCTAGAGCCTCTAATTTAATTTTGTAGTCTTGAACTTCTGCAAGGATAGGGAGTTGGAAATTCTGCCAAAAACAAATAATCTAAAAGATGAATACACATCTGTGTCCTTCAAAGAGTCAAAAGTCTTTGAAGATGAACTTACTGATATTCCCATGGATTCCCCCTATGATTTTTTTTGTTTGTTAAGTCAAGGGCTGAAAGTCATTCTACATCCTCATCTACAGCATATAAAGCTTTAAAGTAGAATTGGGAAACATTCCTTGTGCCTGGAGTCAAGATGTACATAGGGCCAAAATAGGTGGTAGGTAGGTCTAGAAGAGTAAAACTGAGAAAATTAACATCTCTCCTCTCTTAGAAATATCATGTCAACCTCTTTTCTGCAATTAAACAGTAGATTGTAGCTCTCTTATTTTAGGAAACCCTAGTGAATACAAGAGAGTCCTTCAGTGAATAAAGTTTACTTCCTTCTGTCTGCTTCTTTCACTGCAAGAGATGCATTCTTTCCACAGGTTCCTGCCATAGATCCTGATGACAGCGGTCGTATCTCCATCACTTTTTTCCGGCTTTTCAGGATCCTAAGGCTGGTAAAATTACTGAGCCGAGCAGAAGGCATTAGAAATTTACTCTGGACATTTCTCAAATCCTTCCAGGTAAGTACGTCTTACTGGATGTGCTAGCTTATATCTAAGCGAAGGAAAAATCCTGGAAAATGGGAATGGACTGGGTGAAGTGGAAATATATATAGCACTTCAATACCTTCCAACCCATAGCTCATCTGCAGTTGTGGATGACCCTCAGATTCTTCTCTACTTTATTCCCAGGCACTACCTCATGTGGCCTTGCTGATTGTAATGTTGTTCTTCATCTATGCTGTGATTGGGATGCAGGTAAGCAATGCAAGAAAATACATCTAAATCAGAGTGTCAAACTCATGTCATCACGGCGGCATCACATGACGTATTGGAACTCACCACCACCACCTTCGGTAAACCAGCCGTGGGTGTGGCCAGCACATGACTCATCCGGCCCATGGGCCGGGAGTTTGACCGCCCTGATCTAAATGGAAAGAGACATACCTTAATGTAATTACCTTACTTGGATGCCTTTCTTACTCTCAAACTCTATTTCCCCCAAAACATAAGTTGAAAAGTATTGTGAAGACTGCATGCCATTCCTGGTGCTAGAAAAAAATGACTTACAACCAGTCATCGTGCTTATGACCATCATAGCATCCCCATGGTCATGGAATCAAAATGTACGGTCTTCCCAGGGAGCTTCCAATAAGCAAATGAATGGAGGAAGCTGGAATTGTCTTATTTTATTTATTTATTTATTTGATTTCTATTTAATGATCACATAATTTAATGATTGAAGTGATTAATGTGGGCCATGGCAATAAAAGGTCATACAATTGGGTATGACTCAGTTAATAGTTGCCTCACTTAGCACTAGTGAGGTTACTCTTGCTTAGAATATTCTTCAATAGGACTTAGGATATTTTCAAATGGGGACTCCTAGCATAATTCTTGGATATTTATTTCTACCCTTCCGCCCCCCCCCCCCCCAATGGTATTTTGGTGAAAGGAAAAAGAACAGAACGATATAGGAGAGTTACAAAGGGAAGAGAATCCCTTTGTTTCAGAAACATCTATATGATATGTGATAGAAACATCTTCTGGAAGCGCTTGCTGTTTCTTAATGGAGGATTGCAAACAACAAATTTACTTCCCTGAAAAAATTCAAAGAAAAGGGATGCTTCTATGCATGGCTTTTACCATAAATGGAACCTCTCAAGCGGCACAGGTTTATTATATTCTACCTACAGCACTCCCTTGTTTTTACTGCTTTTGCTTTCTCTTTTCCCCTTACTACAAAAAATATTGTTCAAGTTGGAAAAGATGGACCAGGTGTTTAAATCAGGAAGATGGCAAAAGAAGCCCTCCACCTAAATTAAATAGCTTAAGTAGAATCCAGAATGAGCAAAGCAAATAGGAGTGGTTACACGCTTCAAGGTTTTGCAGATAAGCCTCTGACAACAGCATGTTCATTTATAGATGTTTGGGAAAATTGCACTGGTAGATGGAACACAAATAAACCGGAACAACCACTTTCAGACTTTCCCACAAGCAGTGTTGATGCTGTTCAGGTCTGTATTATTTAAGCTTATTTGGTTTATAGCTGGGGCGCCACATTATCTTGCATAGCCTTTCCTCCCTTCTTATTGGTGGCATCTCCTCTCTTGACAGAAGATCCTTTAAGATCCAAAAAATACACATATCATCTTCAAAAACATAGTCCTGTGTACATTTTCTATAGCTATCAAGGTTGATGTTAAAGTTAGCACAAATGTGTGGTTTAAATATGATGTTTGAATAAAACAATTCCTGTTTAAGGAATTAATTTTCAACAGTACTATTTCTTACACTTTTCAATGCCACTAACCCAGCTAAATGAATACTTTGGTTTCCCGGTGTTCTGTGATAGTGAACCTGCCAATTGGTGGGAAAAAATAATGATTTAAATAACAACTGTTCCCAATATATTGGGAGGAATCGGCAGTAAACTCAACAGTAGTTGAAGCAGGAGGCCAGAACTAGGAGACTAGGAGTACTAGTTCTGCCTTAGGTTTGAAAGCCAACTGTGTGACTTTGTGCCAATCACCATCTCTTAGTCCAACTCCACAGAGTTGTGATTGTGGAGAAAATAGAAGGAGGAAGGCATATTGTGTTTGTTTGCCACTTTGAGTTATCTATAAAAGTAATAAAGGAAGGAGACAGACAGATGTAGATATAGGTATAGGTATAGATAGATGATAGATACAATTATCCCAAATACCCTTGAGTTATTATTTTTTCAATTTCTTCTAAAACATTTGACCAATGAATAAGTAAATGAGAACTGCTATTGGAAAGGGTAGTATGTGTGGATGTGATTATAATTCCTGCAGCTCAATCTAGAAAAAACTCTGATTGATACTACCGGTATGTACTTTTTAAAAATGTTAATTACATCTATGAATTATTTTTATAATCCTTCTGGATTAGGTTCAGGTATAATATTTTGCCTTGCCTTAATTTCCCTTTTTCTCTAGGTGTGCCACAGGTGAGGCCTGGCAGGAGGTCCTATTAGGTGCCAGCTATGGCAAGTTATGTGACCCTGAGTCTGATTATGCTCCTGGAGAAGAATACACCTGTGGCTCAGGCTTTGCTTATTTCTACTTTGTGAGCTTTTACATGATCTGTGCATTCCTGGTATGTTTTTTTTCCCCTCCCTTCTTTCTTATATCAGGGTCTTATATTGTGTGCATCCAACATATATTTGCAATATATAGATAAATGGGATGTCATCAGGACAGGAACTAAATGTAACAGGTGGAGTTCGTTCAGTTATTGAGTTATTCACAATTGAGGAAGAAAAATATTTGGATATGAAAAATAGATTGAAAGGAAGACAGTACATCTATAATCTTTATAATAATATTGTACAGAAAGATTAATAATTTAAGTGTGATATGCAATGAAATGGTACAGCATTTAATGCCCCTGATCAATCCATTCAGTTCAGTATTCATCCCATTCTCCCTTTTGCTTTCCAGGTTTCCATGCCACATCTTCTCCCAAACAGACATTCCACACCCGCTTGTTTCTGAGCATTCTCATTCTTATTGAGCTGTTTAAGTTTGCTTCTTTTTCTACAGTTTTCCCACTACTTTTGCAAAGCTCAGGGTTTCTTCCAGAACACAAATACCTCCCTTTAACCATGTTAGTTACTTAGCCACCAGAACTTAATTCTTAAGTTCACATTTAGTGTATAAGTTTCTACCCACTTCCCTGCGCCATGATGCATTTGAGGAGATCAGGCTGACTAGATTCCAGTACACTAATGAGATTTGACCTTTTGGCCTACAATTCACATTTCTGGGGATTACACTGTAACATATTAATGAAATGTACATTAGGGTCCTCAGTGCTCTCTGAACTTTCTTCCTTTCTTGCAGACGTTTCATTATCCAAACTAGATAACATCATCAGTGCTGGGTGCAGTTTGTTTTTTCTTTTCCCAGCATGTCTATGGGATGTATTCTAGACTAGCATCGACATGTTACCTAGTTTGGCAAGAAAGCAAGCAAGTTCAGAGAGCACCAAGGACCCCTCATGTCAATCCTGAGCTACAAATATTCTCCTTTATTAGAAATGTACATTACTTTAACTTCAAGGGTCTTTTTGTGTCTGTCATGTGAGGGTAGGTGAATTGGCTATACTTTCCAATGCTAGAATGCAGCAATTATAAGGTTTGTGCCAAATCAAGTATTAAGGGTGAAACCAAGACCAGAAACCGACTACGTGGCACTCCTCCCCCTCCCCCTCCAAACAAGGGAAGTTTTATGGAAGTGATGTATGTGATATAGGCATTGTTCATCATTTCAGGAGAGATTTTTTTTCTTTGTTTCATTCTGTTTCAAAATCTGCAAAAACTATTTGATCAGAGGTAGAATAATATATTTGTAGATCATGGCAGCTATTGCTACCATAATGTCTTTCTCAACTATTTCTGAGACATGAAAAACAGGCTATTTTTCCCCCAGACTACCCCAGCCACTGCACATAGCTCATTTCATTAAAAATGATGGCAAGCTGTTAAGATGCTTTTATAAATTAATGTTAGGAACTGCTGACCACCAGTCTCTAGAGCTCTTCATGGTCTTTGATCCTCAACTTCACTGAAATGTGAACTTGATTAAACTGACCATAGAACCAAGGAATATTAGGTCACAAATATCAAGATTAATTGACTTCCTTTGGTTGTGAAGGACGATTGGAGGCCAACTCTGGAGTAAAAAAAGGAGGGAAGTTTGCTTACCTTCATTCCTTTTATAAAGCTTAAGGAGATTAGCAAAGTCTTGCTTCTGTCTATTTTATTAGTTCAAATAATGTTCACAATAGCAATAGCAATTAGACTTATATACCACTCCATAGTGCTTTACAGCCTTCTCTAAGCGGTTTACAGAGTCAACATATTGCCCCCCAGTAATCTGGATCTTCATTTTACTGACCTCAGAAGGATGGAAGGCGGAGTCAATCTTGAGCCCGTCAGGATCAAACTCACTTTTAGAAAAGGCCAAGTGGATGAAGCCAAGTGGATGAAGTGATGCAGTTTGGTCTGTTGATTCTGGTCGCAGAATCAGACTTGTGCAACGGGGGCACCACTTCCTTGATACTATACATTTGTGGTTTAGAAAGATGCTTTTCTCCCTTTGCAACAATTAGAGGAAAGCTACTATTAGAAAGAGAAAGAAACTTGCGATCTATGTTCTTAAAGCTCATTTCAACTGATAAATCCAAAAACAGAATGCATGTCTGTCTTGGGAAAAGTGGGCTTTTTAAATTCTCTCTTGATGTCACTTACATTCTTTGATAGAGTAATTAGAGGCATTTAAGAAATGAAAAGTTGAGGATTGTTGTATTAAATTTTGATTTGTGTTCATAAGAACACCCTTTTATAATGATCTTTTTTTTGCTTATGTCCTAATTACTACCTTAGTTGGTGTCTATCTTGTGAAACCATCCAGATACATGAAAGCCAGAATTTATGGAAATATTGTTTTATTGCCTGAGAAAACCAGACAGTTAGTTTTTATAGCACAGTCAAGAGTTTAATACTATGAATCCCTCTGATGTCAAATAAAATCTCTGGATGGTGATTAGGCTCCATTGTCTTCTATCAACTTTCACCTAAAATGTGCCAATGCATTTCTCCTTAGATTATCAATCTCTTTGTTGCTGTCATCATGGATAATTTTGACTACCTCACAAGGGATTGGTCCATCTTAGGTCCCCACCACCTGGATGAATTCAAAAAAATCTGGGCAGAATATGATCCTGAAGCCACGTGAGAAACTCTCTATTGGTAGATTGCCGTGAATAGCTCCACTGAAAATTATAAAGCAAGCTCAGTGATTTGGGTTTTTAAAAAATGTTAACTAAAACAAGCATGTTCACTTATGCATCTAGAAAAGGAGAAAGGTGATACTTTTGCTTTGCTTTCAGTCTTTTTCAACCTAAATGGAGAACACTAATCACAAGACACTTTCTTGAAATACATGTTCATTTATTTGCAAGTGTGTTTATAACAGGAATATTAGAGGGATATAATAAAATACGGTAACATAATCTAATTATGATGTAGCCTTATACTCTAATATAGATATTAGTGGGCTAAATTTCCTATTTTTGTTTTGAGCATTGACTGCAGCCTATATTTCTAAAGCAGGAGTGTCAAACTCATGGCCCCCTTGATTAGGTTATTGTTTTCTGCTTGATTGTTTCTCTGCAGTTAATCCCTGCTTCTCTGGGTATAGGCTACCAGGAAGAATGTGCTCTGGCTTTTTTGTTTCTTTCTTGATGTTTTTAATAAAAAAAGCTTAGAGCACATCAAGGATTCTACAGTTCAATCATGAGCTACATATATTCTATTCTGTTGGTTTCCTGTTAAAAATGAATGGAGCATCTGTTAGATATCCCCACCACCACTGACAGTGGTTTCCACCAAGGTCCTCTGTTCCGGCGGGAACAGAGGTTTAATCCCATTGGTCAACGAGTCTGACAGATCCCTTTAAAAGGGGCTGCTGTCCAACCCTTCCTCACTAGATGTGTACCTGACTTGCAATAAAAGCTGTTGTTACTGAAGCCTTTGTGTGCCTATCCTTTAGCCCTTGAAGAGCATTCGGAGACTTCAACTGGTCCAGAACGCGGCCGTGCGAGCGATTGTGGGTGTACCTCAATACACCCACATTACACCTATCCTCCGCGAGCTGCACTGGCTTCCAATCGGTCTCCGGATACGCTTCAAGGTGCTAGTTATTACTTATAAAGCCCTTCATGGTATTGGACCTGCCTGCTGCCAATTACCTCCCAAAGAACCATTAGATCGCACAGGGTCAGCCTCCTCCGGGTTCCATCCACCAGCCAATGCCATCTGGCTACGACCCGGGGGAGGGCCTTCTCTGTTGCAGCTCCGGCCCTTTGGAACGAACTCCCTGCGGAGATTCGGACCCTCACCTCTCTCCCTGCTTTCCGAAAAGCTGTTAAAACCTGGCTGTGTCGGCAGGCCTGGGGTTGATGAGCTCCCTTCCCCTCTCGACAGGTGTGGTTGTTGGTCATTTTAAATGTCTATTTTGTACTTGTATGTTTCCCCTTCCCGTTTAAGTTGTTCGCCACCCTGAGTCCCTTTTAGGGAATAGGGCGGCATATAAATAAAATAAAACTTAAACTTAAACTAAACTTAAACTTACCCGATCTAACACTGGCGACGAAGGTGGGACTGGAAGGCAACTAGGCAAACAAAAAGAGCAAAAGAGATCCTGCAAGTACATCCAGCCCGGAGTTTCCTGTGCGACATCGAGCAAGCCATTGCTGAGCAGTGAAATTGAATCAGGATGGCTATGCAAGCCCCACCAACTCCGTATGATCCAGTCACTGAGCACTGGGAATCGTACATGCTACGATTCAATTGTTTCCTTGAGGCAAACGACCCCTCGGGTGTTCCCGAAGGCCGTAAGAAGAACATGTTCCTCAGTTACTGTGGCCGGGAAGTGTTCAAAATGGCGAAAAACCTCTCAGAACTGATACCGCTCCAAGCAGTGTCCTGGTCTGCACTACAACAGACGCTGAAGACTCACTACACGCCCAAGCCGTCCACGTATGTTCGCTGGCACAAATGTAACATCCGAAACCAGATGGAAGGCGAATCAATCAATGAGTATGTGGTAGCACTCCAGAAAGCCACAGTGTACTGCGAATTCCAAGACCTGGATGAGCTGATTCTGGACCACATACAAGACATTACCCCCCAGAGGAGGCTACTCGTTAAATCTAACCTCACTCTGCAGATCGCACTGGACGAGGCTAGGGCACTGAATCAGCCGCCAAATTGACTGAGACTCAATCGAGAAGGACGACAGCTACCGCATGCGCAGTAGCCGCACCAAGCCAGTGTGAAAATTCAATTTTGCAAGTTCCGCCCTGTGCCAGCTGTGGAGGAGACCATGCCCAACCATCCTGCCGATTCCGCAAAGCAACTTGCCAGCGGTATGAGCGGAAGGGGCACATCACCAAGGTGTGCTGCAGTGATTTCCCTACCACCACCAGGCAGCCCAAAAATACACAAAGCCATCAACAGAGGCCAAAACCAGGGGCCTGGCAGAAGTACCCACGGCAGTCTGAAGGTGACAATAGAGTTGCCTATCATACATCAGTAAGACAAGTTCGCTTTAGGCACCCCAGAAAGCTGAAAGTCACTGTCCTCATCGAGGACTCTCCATGCGAGATGGAGATCGACACCAGGTCGTCACTGACCATAATGCCGTGGTCAGTCCTCAAGCAAGATTCTGAAGCTACAGAAGTGGCACCTCCGAAACCCTGACATCTGCCTGTGTGATTACCAGGGAAACCGGGTCCCCATCGTGGGCCAAGGCACCTTCCGGGTGAACTACAAACACTTCTGCGAAAACCTCCCTGTGACGGTGGTCAGCGGCAACCTTCAGAGCCTCCTGGGGCTTGATTGGTTCCAAGCTTTGGGGATGGAGGTGACCGGAATCAACTCCGTGACGGACGATGGCGCTGAAGTCATCTTTAAGGAGTTCATGGAAGTCTTTGGCACCGGTCTGGGTAAGTACAAGGGAACCCCAAATTTCTTTTACCTGGGACCCCACTATAGCCTCAGGAGAGTACCTTTTGCTCTCCGTCCTAAAATTGACAAAGAAATTGACAGGTTCCTGAGCCAGGGCATCCTAGAGCCAATCGATCACACACGCTGGGAGACTCCTATTGTAACACCCGTCAAATCTGACGGGTCTGTCCACATCTGCGCGGACTATAAGTGCACAATAAATAAGGTGTTACAACAAAGCGCCTACCCTGTACTCATTGTACAGCATCTATTACATTCGCTTAGCCCAGGAAAAGTCTTTGCAAAATTGTACATGGTGCAAGCATACCAACAATTGCCAGTAGATGGCGCTACCGTGGAGGCCCAAACCATTGTGATGCACAAGGGTGCATTCAAATGCCACCACCTGCAATTTGGAATTAGTATCACCCTGGGACTGTTCCAAAGCATCATGGAACGGCTTTTGCAAGGGATTCCAGGAGTCGTCCCCTATTTCTACGACATCTTGGTATCGGCTGCAAATGAGGCGCAACTTTTAAAACGCGTTCAAACAGTTTTGGCCAGAATTAGAGACAAGGGTCTCTGCCTTAAAAAAGAAAAAATGTCAGATTAATGTACCAAAGGTTGAATTCCTCGGGTACCTGATCGATGGGTCTGGAATCCATCCAACCTCACAAAAAATTAAAGCTATTCAGGATGCCCCCACACCTCGCAATCAGACCAAACTGCAGGCGTTCCTTGGACTCCTTAATTTCTACAGCGTCTTTCTCAAATAGAAAGCCACCGTTGCTGAACCATTACATCACCTCCTCACCAAGAACGCGAAGTGGTCCTGGGGCAAAGCCGAGACTGCTGCATTTGCCGCAGTAAAATAACTCCTGTCAGCCGATTCCTTCCTAGTCCAATACAGCCAGACCTTACCGTTGGTGTTAACCTGTGACGCTTCCCCTTTTGGTGTCGGCGCTGTCCTTAACCACTGCATGCCTAACGGAACTGAAGCCCCTATTGCATTTTACTCCAGAACCTTGCCCACCACAGAGCGGAACTACAGCCAATTGGACTGCGAGGCTTTGGCTGCAGTGGCCGGAGTAAAAAGGTTCCACGAATATCTTTATGACCGGGATTTTGAACTGATTACAGACCACAAACCATTGTTGGGGTTACTGGCTGGGGATCGCCCCACCCCAGTATCATTATCCCCCCACATGACCAGGTGGACTATTTTCCTGGCTGCCTACTCCTACCATCTCATTCAGCACTTTAGGGCATGCGGATGCCTTGAGCCACTGCCCATTGCCTGAAGTTCTCACTGACCCCACCCCCGAGATGCCGGTCCTTCTCATTGACTGCCTGGAAACTGGACCTGTCCCATCCAGTGACGTTGCACGCCACTCTGCAAAAGGCTCCACAATAAAACAAATTTTGAACTGGGTATGGAGGGGGTGGCCCAAGGGGCCTGTGGAGCTGATTTCAAAATGTATTTTGCCAAACGTGATGAGTTGTCGATTGTTAACGGGTGTTTGCTGTGGGGGGACCGGGTAGTTATTCCCACCAAACTGTGCATTGCAGTATTAGAAGCTTTACACATAGGGCATCATGCCATTCAAGACTTTCCTAGCATCTCAGGGAATCAGGCATGCCCTGGTCGCGCCATTCCATCAGGCCTCCAATGGCCAGGTGGAGAGAATGGTGAGCTCTGCAAAAGAGGCCCTCGCTAGGATGGGCCCAGGTGATTGGCAAACATGGAATGACCACTATTTACTGATCCAACACATCACACCCAGTGCCCCCATTGGGAGAAGCCCCTCCGAACTTCTCATGGGGCAGCGTCTAAGGTCACACTTAGACCAGTTACATCCAAATTATTCTACCTTATCACCCCCAGACTCCATAAGCAAGATTCAATCTTTTACCATAGGAGATTCAGTCTACACCCACAACTACACCGGGGGAAGATTGTGGATTCCTGCCACAGTAATAGGCATTACCGGCCCTCGATCATATCTGGTAGAACTCGAGGACAGTAGAAATTGGAGAAGGCCTATTGACCAACTCCGTAGCCGCATTTCCAACTCCACGCTTAGACAAACAATGGTAACTCCTGCACGAGCTAGCCAAAGCCCTATGCAAACAGAACAAAATAACAATCCTTCTACGTCCAACTCAAGCCCAAGAGTATCGGAAGACTTATCTGATTTTGATGCAAGCCCGCAGCGAGCTCAAGGAAGTTAACTCCAGAAGCTCCAGCCGCGGCCTGTGAAAAATTCCAGGAGTTTCCACCAGCCAGACTTGCAGAGTGAACAAGTCCGTCTGACTTGTTCAAGGGAACCACTCCTACTGAACTGCGTAGGTCAGGCAGAGCTACACAAAAGCCCACCTACCTGCGTGACTATGTCACCAGTTGGGTTGTTCTATCCTAGAGGGGAGGGGTGTTAGATATTCCCCCCCCCCGACAGTGGTTTCCACCAAGTTCCTCTGTTTTGGTGGGAATAGAGGTTTAATCCCATTGGTCAAAGGGTCTGACAGATCCCTTTAAAAGAGGCTGCTGTCCGACCCTTCCTCATTGGATGTGTACCTGACTTGCAATAAAGAGCTCTTGTTACTGAAGCCTTTGTGTGCCTATCCTTTACCGGATCTAACAGCATCCATCAACAACTTTGCTAATCAATGTTTTAAAGATATTGAACAATAAATTTAAAATGACTAGCTGTTCTGGAGACAGAGAAAGTCCTGATTATTACTTTGCTGCATTAGATGTAAAAATGGATTTTCCAAGAATAGGTATCATCAAGGACCATTCATGGAATTATAGGTGTTCAATATCCTTTGATAAATATTTTTTCTTAAGAGTTATCTTTCACAAGTTATATTTTATATAAAAAGCATGTGTTTATCATACGGCAACAAGTGCTGAAAAGATTTTATTGCTTGAGGCACCCAAGAGATTGTTCTCCCCCAAATCTGTATCTTAAATAGGTTAACTATTTCAACATGAGATAGTGTCTTCTATAATATCTAACACAAGCTAGTGTAAAAGCCTGACTGTATAAATCTGTCCACCATAGAGGAGCAAACAAGAGGCTGTCACTATTACTCCCAACATTCATGCCTTAATGGGATTGTCTGATTTTTCCTTCTGTTAGGCAATCTTGCAAAGAAACTGAGTTTAGTCACGATCTTCCACTGAAAGTTAAGATTTCAAACTCATGTTTTGTCAGTGATATGAAGATACTGTCTGGGACAACATATTTGCTAAATATTTTCTAAATATTTTCTAAATATTATTTTCTAAATATTATTTTCTAAATATTATTTTCTAAATATTATTTGCTAAATATTTGCTAAATATTTGCTAAATGTTAAAGCATACTTTATTATGCTAAAGTATGCCTTGTTTAGCCATGATTTACTGACCAAATCACTATTGGCTTGATTTGTACCTTATGCAAGCCATAAACTCTGGTCTGCAAACTGTAACAACAGGGTCTGCATCAAATGCTGATCCAAACAAACCATGCTGTGGCTTTGTGGGTTGTTTGAAGCAAATAATGACCTTTCTCAACCTGCTTATATTGTTTTATTTGCATATCGCAATGAGACTTGTAAAGAGTGTCAACCTACAAGGCTTGAAAGGAATTGAGAGATTCCTGGAGTTTGCATAGCTAATTTCCCAGTTTTGATTTGCTCCACAGGGAAAATTAGCAGCTTCTTCCAGGAATGTTTTATCACACATGCTGCAGGTCATGGACGATGCTAGCTGATCAAACACATAAAACCAAAATGTGTGCTGATTCACCTTGATTTTTTAAAAAATACCAAAGGGACATTAAATTGTGGCCTCTGCCTTCTGAATTAGGGATCAAAGTTCTATTTTTGCATCAGATGTATAAAATATGACTATGTTTGGTTTTGCCTCAGGGGCCGAATTAAGCATCTAGATGTGGTGACCCTGTTGAGACGAATCCAGCCTCCCCTGGGATTTGGGAAATTTTGTCCGCACCGTGTGGCTTGCAAGGTAATTGGCTAACAGACAATGTTTTCTTATAGATGCTATGTAGACCCCATTTCATTTCTGTTGTTACCCCAAATGGCACTGTAGTCCCCATAGGAAAGACTGGTGCTCCATCCTGTTTCTTAGTGTCCAATAAGTAATGAATATTAAAATGAATATGAGCACCAGTCCCAAAGCTTGGAAGACAGAAGCTTTGGTCCCGATGACTGACCCAGATTATTAAAATTTTGTTTGTATATGTAAAAGCTGCAATCACATATCATACAAAAGTAGGGTTTTTTTTTAACCATGGTTTATTGAGTGAATAAAAAATATATCAGATTGTGAAATAATACTACAGTATGTGTAAATCCAACCATAATGTTTTGTCTTTCTGGCATATATTTTTGTGTGTTTTGCAGCGCCTAGTGGGCATGAATATGCCGCTGAACAGTGATGGCACAGTTACTTTCAATGCCACACTCTTTGCTCTGGTGAGAACTGCTCTCAAGATCAAGACAGAAGGTAAAAGTGGAAACTGCCAATGTTATGTCATGAATAATTTCACTGCATTTTCTCGTTATTATTTCATGAATGGAAAAGAACATTAATCACCTTATATACCAATAGAAAAATAGCTGACACTAAAATCCATTACTGCACAATTACATAAGGCCAACAGTAGATGCTATAAATCAATAATAATTAATACCTTTCTAGTGCATTTAATCACAAGACCTCAACGAGTCAAGACTTCATCTGTCGTAAATTACAATAAGTAGTTTCAGTAGGGATGTGTGCCAACACACGGCTGCTAGAGCTCTAGGGCTTTAAAGAGCCTGAGTTTTCAAAAAACAAATACTAGCAAGTTCATCCATGACTAGGATTATAGAAGATTTGAACCACCCTAATATTTAAATTGATCTTTAGTTGCAGCCTTATTTAAGTAAAATAAGCCACCCATTGCCATTGAAAGTTGGTTGGCCTCTAAATTTAAATAAAGAAAGAAATTTGATATAAAATGCTAAATCATGAAACAGCCACATGCTAGTGGCAGAGAAGATATAGGGACACTTTGTTTCCAATGCTTCCAAAGTTTGGATATTCATTATTGGTAAAGAAAACCAGAGTTAGCCATCATAAAGGACTTTGAGACTTTATCTGCATTTTGAGTCATGTAATTCTGTATGAAAGAGCACATATACATAACTTTTTGTTCAAGGTTTTTCAAGCTCTATTTATCATAGTGTAGGGTTTCCTGCTTGGGAGCAGGATTGGACGAGCTGACTTGCAAGTCCCTTCCAACTCTGTTATTCTGTTATTCTGGTTTGATTTAGTTAAGCTACAGTTGAACTCTGAATATTAAGCTATGTACTGGTATAAATCATTTTGTATGATGGGTGCTTTGTAGGCAACTTTGAGAAAGCCAATGAAGAACTGAGGATGATTATTAAAAAAATCTGGAAGAGAACCAGCATGAAGCTTTTAGATCAAGTCATTCCACCAATTGGAGGTGAGTCATCAGACTATCAAAAGACTTTTGATCTTCATTTACATTTCTGGTGCTTGTGAAGAAGCTTTTGACTGATCTACTTATAAATTCTCATAAAATTTCATGTCTAGAAAGTAGCTTGGTACATGAATTAATACGTACTGTGCATCTCTTACATGATTACAATGCCTTAATTTGTATATATTCTTCTAGATGATGAAGTTACTGTGGGAAAGTTTTATGCCACTTTCCTCATCCAGGAGCACTTCAGAAAATTTATTAAGCACCAGGAAGAATATTATGGATATCGACCTAAGAAAAATGCTGTTGAAATCCAGGTAAATGGGAAACTGGTATGAGAAATACTGCATATTTTCATAACTTCTTAACAAGCAGAAATATTTCAACCTACAGTGGAGTGAGGGCTAGTGAAAATTTATCTGTTCTGGCATTGGGCTTAAATTTGTATCCTAGGATATGTGCATGAATTATATGTACATATATGTTTTGAGGCTCTTTTAAGAGCTACTGTATGTACTAATATCTTTGAGAAATGTATTATGATTTCTTATCAATCTATCTTATTTCCTCTAACTGCTTATAATCAAGTCTTTCTTCAACACTATATGTTTGCTCTGGTCTGAAATTGACCCTCCTTTAGGCAACATGTACTATACAGTATATGTGAGTCTATACAAACCTGAGCAAAGTGTTACGTATCATAATATTCTTAATTCCCTATCTACGTGGAAAAGGAATAAGTTATAAAACAATTTTGCTTTATTCCAAAGTTCTGATTTATGGTTTTATATATATAGCCAATCTGTCTTTAAAGAAGTTCTAGAATTTGTGTTTTGCATGCTTAGCAATTGATTTAGAGCAGTATTAAGCAAACTAGATGCTCAGATATCTACTCATATTATCCCTTAACTGATATAAATAATGCAATGAGACTGTGTAGAGCTATTGGGAATCCAGAAAACCAAAGAAATAGTATTTCAGACTGATCTTGCTACATTGTAAAGAGCCTTAAAAACAATAATCAACATAACTGGGTTTAGAGCCAAGAGCTGGTGTTATTCTGCAGTCGTGTGATTTGTCCCGTCAGCAGTTGAATTACTGGTTTCTACCCCAATTGCTTTCTATCTTGTTGAGCCATGCTCAGAACTAGCAACAACACATTAGTTGCAGTGGTGTATTAACCATTAAGCAGACTAAGCCCGTGCTTAGGGCACCAGGCCCAAGGGGGCACTACAAAGTTGAGAAAGAAAAAAAACCTCAATGAAGATTTATACAGTATATACAAAGGAGGGGGGCACCAAGATTTGTCAGTGCTAGGGCACCAGTGAGCCTTAATCCGCCACTGACTGATTGCATTACATTTGTCCAATTGAGAGGGGATCAGGAGAATAAGATTGGGAGGAGAAAGTTAATAATTCTTGGAGGCTATATAGTATCCGCTCCATCCCTTTCCCATTTTGGTATGAATGGGTCCTTCCAATGCTAAAAGATTCCACTTCACTTCTCATAAGGCTGGCTTAAGGACCATTGAAGAGGAAGCTGCTCCTGAGATCAAAAGAGCAATCTCTGGGGATCTGACTGCAGAGGAGGAACTTGAAAGAGCCATGATAGAGGCAGCGATGGAGGAAGGCATCTACAGGGTGAGTATAAGAACAGAAGGGTTTAAGTGTATGGCAGATTTAAGAACAGATCTATTCTTTAATTAAAGCGGTCCCTTCTATCTACAAATTGCAGCAAACTGTATTTTTGCTGCTGTGACCTTTGCTTTCTTACAGATCATTCCCTCTTTCACTTTTGCCTTCATCCCCACATTAAAATCATTCATTGTCCAGAACATATACAGTTTCCTTGGCTTTATTCTACAATTTTGCTCAAAATTGTTCTCTGTTGTTACTCACAAAAATTATTCACCACAAATGTGAAATTGATAAATTGACCTTTCAGGCAGTGAAATGATATGAAGGAAAAGAAACACACACACACACACACACACACACACACACACACACTGGTCTTGTTGTATTTGGGTCTTTTCCAGTGTAAGATTGAGATTGTCTTGGCAACGTTTCGGTGAGGGTTCACTCACCATCCTCATCCCCAACAAGACCAGCATACCTACACCCGTGAAAATCTACGAAAACATATATATTATATATGTTATTTACATATTATATATGTAAACATTAAACACCTTTAATATAACATGTAGCTTGAGCCTTAGCTTACCAGAAGTGTAATTTCTTAAGTTTCTTCAGTTTCAGCTTCTTCAGTTCTCTGTTGCTGAAACACAAAATGGCTTTAGGAAAAACAAGGTGACTATCTTCACCCTTTCTCTCTTAAATTCAGAGAACAGGGGGCTTGTTTGGCCAAGTTGAGAACTTCATCGAGCCCAGCAGCCCCCTTCCACCACACATGGCAAACCAAAGACCTCTGCAGTTCACCGAGATGGGTAGTGAAGAATTAGATTCCCCAGTATTCATTGAGGACTTTCCACCTGCAAAAGGCACCAATGTGAACAACAGCAACAGTAATGCTAACAACAATGCAACAATACGGTAAGAATTAAAGTTGGGATTAAAAAAATGGGAACAGTAGTTAGGATCAGGATCCAAAATTGGATAGTAATGCTCATTTCAGAATATTTATTTATTTATCTATTTATCTATTTATCTATTTATCTATTTATCTATTTATCTATTTATCTATTTATCTATTTATCTATTTATCTATTTATCTATTTATCTATTTATCTATCTATCTATCTATCTATCTATCTATCTATCTATCTATCTATCTATCTATCTATTTATCTATTTATCTATTTATTTAAAGCTTTTATATGCCGCCCAATCCCAAAGGACTCCAGGCGGCTTACAAGAAAATATAAAAAACATAACAACAATATAATTTAAAACAACAGTCATCCCTCATAAATTCATTCTAGTCGGGGCCGGACCTCAACAGTGAGGTCAACAGCCCCAGGCCTGCCGGAACAGCCAAGTTTTTACGACTTTCCTGAAGGCCATCAAAGTGGGTATGGTCCGGATTTCCAGGGGGAGCTGGTTCCAAAGAGTCGGAGCAGCCACCAAGAAGGCTCTCCTCCGAGGGCCCGCCAGCTGATATTGTTTGGCTGATGGCATCTGAAGGAGGCCCAATCTATGGGATCTTACTGGCCGCTGGGAGGTATGTGTCAACAGGCGGTCTTGAAGGTATCCTGGCCCTAAGCCATGTAGGGCTTTAAAGGTGATAACCAACACCTTGAATTGAGTCCAGAGACCAATAGGTAGCCAGTGCAGCTCACGGAGGATAGGTGTAACATGGGTGTACCTCGGCACACCTACTCTCACCTGCGTGGCCGCATTCTGAACTAACTGCAGTCTCTGAATGCTTTTCAAGGGTAGCCCCATGTAGAGCTCATTACAATAATCCAGCCTCGAGGTGACAAGGGCATGAGTGACCGTTAGAAGCGCATCCCGATCCAAATAGGGCTGCAATTGGTGCACCAGACGAACTTGGGCAAAAGCCCCCCTGGTCACAGCGGACAGATGATGTTCCAATTTCAGCTGCGAATCCAGGAGGACTCCCAAATTGCGAGCCCTCTCTGAGGGGCATAAATTTTCTCCCCCCAGGGTTAAGGATGGACTGTCCAAACAGTCCTTCGGGGGCAACATCCAAAGCCACTCAGTCTTATCGGGATTGAGCACAAGTTTGTTCGCCCCCATCCAGACCCTAACAGCCTCCAGACATCAGCACATCACGTCCACCGCTTCACTGAGCTGGCAAGGGGCAGAAAGATATAATTGAGTATCATCAGCATATTGATGATACTTTACCCCATGCTGTCACATGATCTCATCCAGAGGCTTCATGTAGATGTTAAATAGGAGGGGGGACAGGACCGAATCCTGCGGCACACCACTCGAGGGGCTTAGGGGTCAACCTCTGCCCCCAACCAACACCGACTGCGACCTATCAGAGAGGTAACAGGAGAACCACCGTAATACGGTGCCTCTCACTCCCACCTCCCCCAGGCGTCGCAGAAGGATACCATAGTCGATGGTATCGAAAGCCGCTGAGAGATCAAGAAGCACGAGGATAAAGGAATATCCTCTATCCCTGGCCCGCCAGAGATCATCGGTCAGGGCAACCAAAGCAGTTTCCGTGCTGTACCCGGGCCTGAAACCAGACTGAAAGGAGTCTAGATAATCCGTTTCATTCAAAGTCCGTCGGAGTTGAAGCGCCACCACCTTCTCAACAACCTTCCCTAAAAAAGGAAGGTTGGAGAAGGGATGATAGTTTTTCAAAACAGCTGGGTCCAGGGAAGGCTTCTTGAGGAGGGGTCTCACCACTGCTTCCTTTAATGGTTGCGGGAAAACCCCTCCTGCAAAGATGCGTTGATAGTCGTCTGGAGCCAGCCTTGTGTCACCTCTCTGCTGGCCGAAACCAGCCAGAAGGGGCACGGGTCCAATAAACAGGTGGAGGCACTCATCGCTCCCATGGCCTTGTCCACTTCCTCAGGGGTGACAAATTCAAACTCATCCCAAAAAATCTGATTAAGACTAGCCCTCGGCATCTCGGCTGGCATTGCCCAAACGGAGTCCAGGTCTGTCCGAATCTGAGTGATTTTATCCGACAGAAACTGAACAAACTCCTCAGCTCTTCCCTGCAAGGGTTTCCCCCACATCCTCACCTTTCAGGAGGGAGCAGGTCACCCTAAACAGGGCGGCTGGGCGAGATTCCACGGACGCAATAAGAGTGGAAAAATGCGTACATTTTGCCACCCGTATCGCCACTAGATAAGTCCTAATAAAGGCTCTTAATGGTGATCGATCAGACTCAGAGTTACTAGCCCTCCAACGTCGCTCTAGGCGTCTCTTTTGGCGCTTCATCTCCCAGAGTTCCTCGGCAAACCAAGGTGCCCTCCTGGATCTGCTGCCATGGAGAGGCCTCAAAGGCGCAATCCGATCCAATGCTCCAGCCGCCTCACTATTCCAGGCAGCGACCAAAGACTCAGCCGGATTGCGGACAAGGGAGTCAGGTATCTCTCCAAGCTCCCTCTAAAATCCCTCCGGGTCCATCAGGCGCCTGGGGAGGAACCACTTAATCGGCTCCATTTCCCTGCAATGGGGGGTAATGTCCTGAAGTCAAGCCTCAGCAAGGAATGATCTGACCATGACAAGGGCAAGGTCTCTATTCCCCTTAAATCAAGATCACGTCTCCACTGCCCCGAGAGAAATACAAGGTCAAGCATGTGTCCTGCCCTATGAGTCGGACCCTGAACTACCTGGGTCAGGTCCATGGTTGTCATGGAAGCCATGAACTCCTGTGCCCCATCTGAGCGTTCACCGAGAGACGGCAGATTAAAGTCCCCCAATACCATAAGTCTGGGGAACTCTACCGCCAACCCGGCTACTGCCTCTAGTAGCACAGGCAGGGCTGTCGTGACGCTAGGAGCTGGGAGGCAGGTACGTCAACAGCAAGCCCAATTGAACCCTTAGGTCCAACTTCAAGAGGAGAGACTCACACCCCACAATCTCTGGGGCAGGGATCCTGCAAGGAATCCGCTGGGAGAGATCATCCGTAGGCACGGGATCAGATACCATCAATATGCGGACGATACCCAGTTGTATCTGTCCGCCCCGTGCCATCTCAATGAAGCGGCAGACGTGATGAGCCGAGGCCTTGAGGCCGTTATGGACTGGATGAGGGTTAACAAGCTTGTGCTCAACCCAGAAAAGACCGAGTGGCTGTTGTGTTTCCCTCCCAAAGATTCGACCAATATTCCATCACTCAGGCTGGGGGGTCAAATTTTATACCCCTCAGAGAGGGTTCGCAACTTGGGAGTCCTCCTGGATCCACAGCTATCGTTTGACCACCACCTGACGGCGGTGTGACTAGGGGGGCATTCGCCCAGGTTCGCCTGGTGCGCCAGTTGCGACCCTACCTGAACCGGGAGGCACTCACAACAGTCACTCGGGCCCTTGTGACCTCTAGGCTGGAATACTGCAATGTGCTCTACATGGGGCTGCCCTTGAAGAGCATCTGGCGACTTCAGCTAGTACAGAACGCGGCCGCGCGAGCGATTGTGGGTGCACCTCGGTTCACCCACATAACACCTATCCTCCGCGAGCTGCGCTGGCTACCTGTCGATCTCCGGATGCGCTTCAAGGTGCTATTAGTCACCCATAAAGCCCTGCATGGTAGTGGATCTGGATACTTGAGAGACCGCCTCCTGCCAATTACCTCCCTGCGACCAATTAGATCTCACCGATTGGGCCTCCTCCGTATTCCATCGGCCAGCCAGTGCCGGCTGGCAACTACAAGGAGGAGGGCCTTCTCAGTAGTAGCCCCGACCGTTTGGAACGAACTCCCCGTGGAGATTCGTACCCTCACCACCGTCCAGGCCTTCCGCATAGCCCTGAAGAACTGGCTAGCCCGTCAGGCCTGGGGACAAGGATAGTTGCCCCTCCCGAATGATGAATGTATGTTGCTTATTACTTTTATTATATGTGTCTATGTCATTGTTGTATTTCCCCTCCCTGATTTTATGTGAGCCGCCCTGAGTCCCCTCAGGGAAAAGGGCGGCCTACAAATGTTAATAAACATTACAAACAAACATTACAAACATTACAAGGAACTAACGACATTCGGATGATAACTGCTACTCCTCCACCCCTTCCTGGTGTCGTGGTTGGTGGAGCACCTAAAACCCATCTGGGCACATTTCTGAGAGGGGAACACCCCCCTCTTGGCCCAGCCAGGTTTCGGTTATACATGCCAGGTCTGGAATAAATAATTAGGTGGGACCTAGAATGTTTTAAAGGTGTCCTTTTCCAAGCCATACAGGATGAAACAGAACAACAGCCTAACACATTGTGTAAAAGAAAAATAATGTTTTATGAAAAGGACTCCGCATTTACTACAAAAGATATAAATCAGGTTGCCTTAACCAATATTTCCAGGAATCATTTCCAGACATTATAGGTTAGCTTAATGCTCTCTCTGTCTGTCTTTGGAGTCTGCATATGTTCTATGGCTGGTTACAAAGACTAAAGTTCTTCACCAAAGATTTATGGCCAAACTCAATTAGGGCAGTTCCTATTAGGGACTAGTAATTAATTAAAGAACACAAAGTAGGAAAAATAGTTCTGGGAACAAAAGGATATAAACAGTGGAACAGAAGGATCTCTTCTGACACTATTGCTTCATTTATTTTTTTAAATTGGGATTAGCAATGAAGTGGCCAAAACTGCTAATGATTTCAAATTATTATTATATTATTAAAGCCAAAAGAAACAACAAAAGCATTCCAAAAATATTTTTTCAGACTGTGGAAATTATTGTAGAATTATAACAACTATTTTAGTTCAGTATAAATAGATGTAAACTGATGTCATATGATTGTGCAGTTCTTACCATGGTTTCACCTGAATTCAGCCATTCATAGTCAGTTTCTGGTAATCAGATTTTAAGGCACCATCATGTTTTGTAAACTAGTAAATCACAAATGGGCAACTTTGCATCAATTATCATAGATATACAAGAAAACAAATGATAAAATGGAAACGACCATCAGTATCTGATCAGGGTCCCAGAAGAGTTTTCCAGTATCCCAGGATAGTTTTTACATTTCACTTAAAAGCATTATCAAATGATCACTAATTAGTTGATTTGAATAGCGTACTAGGATTTAATCACCAGTGTTTTGTTTCACAGGATGACATATGAGAATGAATTGAACGACCAGAAGATGTTACCGCCATCTCCTCATTCATCTCACCTCAGTGAGTTCTGCCAACCCTCCTTCTGTATAATACACTCTTTCTTGTCCAAATGATGAAAGACTGCCCAAACCAGGAGATTTCCACTACAGGATTAGTCTCAAATTCTCTTGTTTTTGTGGCTGGAAGATAATTGTTGCTGTAACAAAATGATCTGCAAAATGATAATGCATATATTTACATATTTCTAGAACAAGAGTTATTAGCCTAATAAAAACATTATGTCATTTACTTGTAATTCAGCTATGTATCCCTATTATCATTACATCTTTTGTTTTTTTCTACTTTCCCCAAGTCAAACAATGTTCTATTCAAAATGAAAAGCAACAAGACAAAATGAGCAAATTATCAACAAACAATGTCAGGTGCTCTTCAAAGCGACAATTTTCTACTCAACAGGTAAATGTAAACTCAGATTGTTTAAGTTTTTTCACACTTGATTAACTTATCCACATTTGACTAGAAAAGAGACTTTCAATTTTATCAGCAATTGGCCATAATGGATATGTGAGTAGTTACTTCGCTAGAATATTTTTACTTTGCTCAGATGTAGGTTTTTCACAATAAAGAGAAAGTAATAGAATTTATATAGTATCGTATTACCCACCATTACTTTCTCTATAATGAAGGTTCTATAAAGCTGCTTTTAGCAAAGTGTTCCTTATAATACCTGTTAAAGATTACTATTTGCAGTTTTAGTCCACGTTATTGCTTACTGTTAAGTGAAGAGTAACATAATATTACCACTTAAACAGACATTCTGAATTGCCCATAATTTTCAGTTTTTCATCTGACTTAAAGAAATATTCTTTCTGAGTAGCAAAAAAGCAATGTTTCACCATATAAAAATGAAACTATGAAACATAATGGGAGAAAATATTAGAGGAGTAACTAAAAATAAGAATTTAGACTCTTATAACAAGATATTTTTCTATTGCATTGAACAGGTTGCTGTAAAAGGAGCATAAGCTCCGAGCATTTTTGTGTATATCTGGGAAGTATAAACAAAGTATTTTTTCCATATATATTTTTCATACATTGTTTATAACTCAGCAACTTGAACCACAATGCCACATTTAAAGGGATGGGGGGAATAGTTACACCTTGCATTTTTCAGGGTTTTTCTTAAACTATGGCAGTGAAGTCAAAGGATTTCCATGCAGATAGTTTCATTTTTTTAATCTACAATTTCTCAAGAACATTGTCACTCAAGATGCAGATCATGGTGAAGTTTTATCATCTACACGCAACAGTGGAGAAAGCACTTCAAGGAACCCAGAAGCCCCAACTCCAGCCACTCTTCAATTCATTCAAGAGGTAGATCAGTGTGCAAATAGTTGGGGTCTGTATAAGATTAAGGATATACAGTGAATAGGAATATAATGATTGGGTTCATGCATTACACTAAGCCATAATTTGCTCATCTGTTGCTTATTAAATAAACCATAACTGGTTAAGTTCACCCAGATTTTAAACCCTGACAAGCTGCAGTGCCTGACTCTGAATAACAGATTGAGATATAAACTATTGTGTATGAATCACAGTAGGTGGGATCTAGTTTAGAAATGACAAATGAGGTAGGATTGGTTTAAAATGTCAATAATTTTGAAGCAGCTCTACCTTGATTAATTTTTTTAAAGTAGCTACCAGTATGTCATGCCATATAAAACCTCAAATACATTTTATTCAAGAGCAGACAGAGTTGGATTAAAAAGCCCCAGCTCATTCTTATATTCAGGGGCATTGAGGAGGGAAATTGCATAGGATTTATTAAATAATCTGTTAAAATTATGGAATTTTAATATGCAACAGTTCCTTCATTAAGCATAAATTGATGGCAGGGGAAGCTGGTGGGTTTTTTTTCTTTTTCCAAGATCATAACTTGAGAAAACATAACTTGAGAGACAGAGATTCTTCCCCATTTGCTTCCCCAGTCTTTAGACCAATATTTCTCAATTTGTGTGGACTTCAACTCCCAGAATT
The DNA here is from genome assembly GCF_051295495.1 of Thamnophis sirtalis. NCBI lineage: Eukaryota > Metazoa > Chordata > Lepidosauria > Squamata > Natricidae > Thamnophis > Thamnophis sirtalis. Next base: position 45,184,791 of record NW_028261387.1, on the reverse strand, counting down.
CCCCAGGCATTGCACACATCTTAAAGTTGCTGAGGTTGAGAAACACTAGTCTAGACAAAAACTATGAGCAGGCATGAATAGGTATGTCAGTATCAAAGTGAACATATTCCAATTGGGTTTTTCTATGACTCTTATGCTAAACTGTAGGATTGTGAGGTTTTCAGAGCTGGTTTGGATTGGAATCAGTGTTTGAGAATGTGAGCATGAATACAGCACTTCTCTACAATTCATTAAAAGCATGACAACTTTTCCCCAGATTGTGTGGCTACTTTAAGAGAGACTCTGCTGCACTTATGTGATGTGGTGCTGCAGCAGTAGTGAAATTCAAATTGTTTACTACTGGTCCTGTGGGCGTGGCTTGGTGGGTGTGGCTTGGTAGGCATGGTAGGGAAGGATACTGCAAAATCTCCATTCCCACCCCACTCTGGGGCCAACCAGAGGTGGCATTTGCCCGTTCTCTGAACTACTCAAAATTTCCGCTACCAGTTCTCCAGAACCTGCTGGATTTCACCCGTGTGCTGCAATCATGTATTCTGAACCACCTGTCTTGAACTGAATCTGAAATATTGCACAGCCTCCTTAATAGGTATTATAGGAATCACCTGGAGGACACCAGCTCAACCTAGCTAAGATATTGATTGAAAATTCCTGGAAGCTTTCCAAATACCTAAGGAAACTCTATGTTTTATGAATTCGGTTTCCCTTCAAAAGGCTGACTAAAAGTCAAGATTGACTTTTATGAATCCCAGGGAACCACCCGAAAACTATCCTATAAAGGATAAGATTCCTGATATATTTTAGTAAATGAAATCTATGTTTTATTTTGAACTGAAACTGACTTGTTCTGATTTGGTGCTGCTGAATTCTTTAATAAATGAACAGAACCAGGTTGGGAGTTGATCTATCCTTCTGCCTGGCCTGCGGAGTGGTTTTATCCATATAATGGCTGCTAGGGTATATGCTGCCTTAGTTATAAATCTCATGAGTACTGTGGTGGCATTTAATTGTTTTCTGAAATATATGACAAAAAAATCCTATTTTATGGAATGGAAGTATAGATACCTCCGATTGTAAAAAAAAAAAGGTTTGATTTTGAAATATTTCTGTCTCATAAAGGCTTGTCTATATTTTTAAAATTGATATAACAGGACAGTTGCAGTCTGCCATTGCTCTTAATTTTTTTCTAATCCATAAACAAAGGAGAATTCTTCCTGATCACAGGACAGCATTCAGCCTTCCATGGTTATTGTGAAGTACTACTGGGGGAGGTGGGATTCTGGGAGTTGAAGGGGCATGCTGCCTGGGGAATTTGTGGGGGTTGAAGTCCACACATTTTTAAGTTGCCAGGTTTGAAAAACACTGATTTAAAGTAAAAATTGCCCTTTTTGTAAGCCAACATTGGTTGTCTCTTTTTCTTTCACTTCCCAAACACTCAATTCTGCTAGTAAAGAGATGCAAATTGGATTTATACATCATATTAATACATAATAGTAAGCCTTTGGGGGAGGGGCTTAACATGTATTAACACAGGCATTGTAGTGAACTCAAGAAATCAAATTAAAATTAATCTGATACGTTTGCTATACAACATGATATGCAGTAACAGAGGAATAAGAAATGATTATTTGGTTGTAAATAAATAATATGTATATAATTAAATACAATGTTATCATATGAGGATGCTTACAGGAAGATTTTTTTCTTTTTTTACTAAGTATAAATATTAAAAAAGAAACCATATTGAAAAAATGGAGAGGAAATTGGAAAATACGCCCAAGGAGAATAATTAACTGAAGCACTAATGAGAGAGTTAAACATTTGGGGTGCTTAATGTTATATAACTATGTAAAATTAGTATTAGTTAAGCGGGAAACTTGAATCCAGCTCACACTTTGTCAAAAAAATATGCTTTTTTGGGTGTGTGGGTGTCAAACAATGGAATTTTGAAATACGTATACCATTAAAAAGAGGATGTATGTAAAATTATAATTATGAAAGATGTTTATTGGAATGTAATTATCAATACCAGCAAATATTAAATGTTGTGCTCAGATGCTGGAATACATCATGTAAATTAATTGGAGAGAGCGGAAAGGAAAGGTAGAGGCAAGGAGGAAGAGAGGAGACAGGAGAGAGGGAACTAGAAGGGAGAAGAGAAGTAGAGAAAGGAGTGGAAAGAGGAGAGAGGAGGAGAGAGGAAAGGGAAGTAGAGAAGAGAAGGACGGCAGAGGGAACAAAGGAGGTAGGGAGGAGGAGAGAGGGAGAGGAGATAGGGTACAATATGGTGTATTGAAAACAGAAGAGCAAATGATAGGTGTTCTGGGTCGAGAGAATGATATAATAATGGACAATACAAAATAATTTCTGTTCAGATGTAATGCTATACTTGTGGTTATATGCATGAAATTAAAAAAAAAATTTTTTCAAGAAATCAAATTAAGAGTTAGAATAATATTACAGTATTAATAATTTACAGTATCAACCTTGTCAACTCTCAGACTTCCTCTCTCCTCTATGTATTCAAAATGAACAGTGATTAATTTTATATGTATTTATATGTTAGGTTGTAGATATATACATATGTATGTATATAGGATATCCATATGTGTGTTATGTATGTGTACACTTTTGAGAGTAGGCAACAGAATTTCATTTTTAATGTGTGCCAGAGTGCCCAGAGGAAAAAAATGACAATAAAGATTATCTTATTTTATTGTAAGCCAGGCACTAGTAAATGCTGTAGTTGCAAATCCTTGCTTGGGGGAAGATTTGATTTGTAGCTAGTCCTCATTTAACAACCACTTTTTCAGTGATGGTTACAACACATTGCAACTTACAACAATGTTGAATATATTTGCACCTTTTCTTTGTAATTGTGGCTGTCATAATAGCCCTGCAGTCATGATGGTGATTCAGTTAATTGGCTTGCAATTTTGACAGCCACAGCTTTCCAGTCAAGTGATGGTCACTTGACTGCATCTTGGCGATCTTCAGTGTTAGCTTCAAAAAAGCAAAATCAATGGGCAGGAAGTAATGATCGGGCCTAATGATTGCATGGGATTCACTTAACAATGGCAACCAGAACTGCCACCACCGCTGTTGTAAGTAGGCATGTCATGTGATATGCTTTACAACTGCATTGCTTAGCAATTAAGTTACTGATCCTAATTGCGTTTGTTAATTGAGGACTACGTTCAGATGATCTCAAAGATACCTTCCAGCAGTAGGATACTTTGAAATACCTGAGAAGATATAGGCCATTCTCATTCATTCGCCATGGTGGCAGTGGTTAGAGTGCAGTAGTGCAAGCTACTTCAGCTGCCTGCCGGCTGCCTGCAATTTGACAATTCAGATCTCACCAGGCTCAAGGTTGACTCAGCCTTCCATCCTTCTGACTTGGGTAAAATGAGGGCCCATATTGTTGGGGGGCCATATGCTGACTATGATTTAATTTTATTTTACCCAAACGCTAATCCTTTCCCCCCCTCTTCAATGCAGGCACTGGCCTCTGAGGGACTTTGTTTCCTAGCTAAAGATGATTCTTTTCTGAAGCTGACAAGAAATGAGATGGTTGCAGCCTTCCAAGCAGAACTGACAGATGTGGAAGACACAGCTGCCATGCTGTTGGAGAGACGGAAAAGCTCAGCTTCATCTCTATAAAGGGCCTATAACATGGCCTTTCCACTGGGTTTTTTTTTTTGGCAGTATTGCTCTATAGTGGTAGCCACTTTTGTTGTTTTGGGGTGATTACCATGAAAACGCTACACAATCTGCTCATGGTGACCTGATTGATTTCCAGCCTGATAGGCAAGCAGAAGAGATGGCAGATGGAAAAAGGAGAGGGTTTTTTGGCTGCCTTAGGAGAGATTTTAAGAATGGATTCCTAGAGAGATTTGCACAGGTGAAAAGAGAATCTGTTGCTCGTCCAGGTCTCATAACATCTATAGCCTGTAATTTAGATGGAGTATCACATACTTCCAAAGTATTGTAACATTTCTTCCCTTTGGCAGTTTGCAAGGATTCTGAAAAATGCCTTTAAATTATATTGGAGAAAATGGAGAAAAAGCAAAAATGATTAAAAAATAACACTTTTAATAAACAGAAAGTACCCAAATGGTTTTTTTTATACATTTGAATTTTCATTGATATATTTTAAACTTCAAAAGATTTGAATGTAGTTTAAATGGTTGTTACAAACAGTGAAATTGAGAGACTGATCAGTTTGCTTGGTTGGTTTTTGTTTTTTTAGAAAAATGGTGTATATAGACATTCATTCATACAATCCAATATAGGGAAGAAGAATTTTACTGCTTATTTATATTAAATCTCCAAGCTGGTATAAAGCCATTGACAAAATATACGGTATTTTACCCAGTACAAGGTACTTCAATTTTGAAGCATGTGTCTCAACATTTAAATTACACTTTATACATTTTACATTATGTATGAATTTGGACTTTTATCTCATTTTATTCCTAGGGTTCATAATAGTTTGCAATTTTGGGACTCCATTGAAATTTTAGAAATTAAAGACCTTTAAATTAAAACATTCATACTTTAAAAGATTACATGTAATTTCCAAATCTATATTTAGAAAGTTGTTCAACTTTGTTCCAACTATAGTGAGTTAGGAAATCTGTAAATTTAAATTCCAACTCTTTACATTATAGAATTCAGATCTTTAAATCACTGCATATTCTTGGTTTATATTTTGTTGTTCAGATTGTGTTATATTAGGTTTATCCAGTTTCTATAAACTTTTTAAAAATCACATTCTGCTTTAATAGTAGCAGCTTAATCTGCTATAATTTTAGTATATGAAAGATGGAATATCAATGATAAATTTATAACTTTTTAAATCTTCTGATTGCTTTACATAAATGAAATGGCTATGAAAGGCAATTTTTTTTCTCATCAGTTAGCACCTCTGCTGTAAAAGCAGCCAAAAATAGCTAAATCCCTTTACAAGGCAGCCAAAGCTATTGCTTAGCTGTAGCTTTCTGTCAGTGCACCTGCCACGTCATCTTCACCTCCTTTATATAATAAGAATCCAATCCCTGCAGCCAGCTTCTTCCAGAACAGGTTTCCTCTCAAGGTTAATAGATATTCAAATGAGAAATTATGCATCCCAGGAGAGGTATTGAATCAACAGAGCCTAGCTGCTCTCTGGGTTTTTATTTGTTAACTCGTAAAAGGAGAATGGATAAAGGGATGCTTATGAAAAAGGGGGTTGGGATTGTTAAAGCAAATCCTTTTCTCTCTGGAGGCCAAACTCTGATTACAGTCTGCTTGAGCTACTGGAAACCCTGGAGCAATAAGCAACCATCTCTCCAGCTGTCCAAGGAATCATTTCCATGTCAAAGCATTTAATTATAAATTAGAGTTACAAAGGGAGGAACTTGGCTAGAAGGGACCTCAGTAGCAGGAGTTGCTTTGCTGTTTTATTGCCATGGGGCAGTTTTTAAAATGCATGCAGAGGCTTCACTTCTGGGCTTGCACCATTATTGCCCTTTGTCTTATTGTAGCTCTGTTCTTCTTTTATATACCGTTATTGTTTTTCACCAGGCAAAAGCCGAAAGAAGAACACAGGAATAATTTAAGAATAAATAATGTAAAGACAACCAAATATTTATTTAAGTCAATTTACATGGGGGCCCAGCTCATTCTCAGTGACTCCAGGCTCCTTACAAATAATTGCAGGACTTGCTCATAAGTCTGCTTGTTTTCAGGCAAGTGTATTTCTGCTTATTTTTTCTAATAGCAGTTTCAAGTGTTTTTTTTAAGGCTCATTATGGACTGGGGTCAGATGGGAATAAGCAAGAAGGCCTGAAAATACATTTTAAAAATGTTCATCACCATATTCAGTGTTACCCAACTGATTTATCCCTCTTTTTCTTTGTCAATAAAGAATTAAATTTAGTCCATGACAATATCTGGGTTAACATACTAGCAGAACTAAGTATCCATCAAGACAGATGGGAAAAGTTACTTCAGTCTGATAGGGAGGCAAGGTTCTGTTTCTTAGCGCAGAGGTTCTATGTTGGGGCAAATTACAAATATGCAAATGACATGGTTTATGGATTTCTGTCAGTCATGGCATCAATACATAATCATGCCATTTGCATTATGGTGTCATAATGCAAATGGTATGTGTTGAGTTCATCATGGTTTGTTACAGCTCAACCCTGGGCTACATTCTCTTATATCAATTGTGAATTAACAGTGATACTAATAGGTTTCTATGACTAAAGTACAATATGCAAACATTCATAATTTTTTGCTTCTAAAGGAAGTGGTCTTTGGTGAAGCTCAACCCAAATTGCTCTGTATCATCATGACTCCTCATATTTGATACATTTCTAAAAGTCAATGTTACTTTTCTTCAGTCTGGTTTTTGATTTTCTACACTACTGTATAAGGTAAAAACTATGGTTGTCTAACCACTTCATTCCATGGAAAGTAATATCCTTTTATGACAAATCACTCAAAACCAACTGTGACTGCGGGGCCATTACAATTAGCACACTCCTGCTATAGGACTTTTTCTGTATGGTTTTCTTTCAAATGCTCCTGTTCCATTATAGGATCCCCTGAATCTATTGATGCCTTAGTCACTGGTTGTACTAGTTTGGATGCATTAAGAAAAACACTTAGAAAATCAATACAATACAGAGGTGGATATGCATGTCAGAGTAAGAATCAATTTCTCAACTCTAATTTCTACAAGAAGCTTTTAATAATTACTATCAAATAAAGAGCTATGTCTTTTGAGTTGAGGGAAAGATTGGAAATGGGTTCCTTTGTAAATTCACTGAATAAACAATCAGTCACACTCTTATGTCAAGGTAAATGACAATGAAATTTCCACGTATGACTTCTTAAAATAATTCTTTCTCCCAGGCCACTAGGCATTTTCCTTTGAGATAATTCTTATGGACAGCAATTTAGATAAGCAGGTTTTTGATGTATTTGAACAGACACATCATTGTAACACACTGGAAGACAAATCAATGTGTAGTTGACTTAGAAGAGTCTTTCCAAGTCTGGTGTCCTGCAGATATGCCCAGTCTGAGTTGGAAATTCATGATATTGTAATCCCAATATCAATCTGTAGCCATAGCTAGATTTGACTTACTTTAAGATTAAGTCTAGCATGTTTTCAGACCCCAGAACAGGAGTTCTCCTTTTGCTTTCATATATACCAATCACTTCTCACCTGGCTTTGTTTTTATTTCTCACAAGCCCTCAGCATGGTGTGCATACATGAGCAGTAGACATAAAAGCCTGCAAGGCAAGATTCAGTCTTTATCCCCAATTACTATATGCCCTCCTTTTTTAAAAAAAGGAAGTGCCAGATGGCTATCACAAAGACAATTCAGATACCAGTCAAAAAGGGGAATAAACAGAAACAATAGCTAATTATTAATTGCTATGTCATCTGATGTGCCTTGGATAATTTACCCTTGATTAATGGTGATCGTTTAGCCATTTAGTTGCTTCCAATTTTTTAATGACACAATGGAGAACACTTCAGCAGGATTAATATCAAGCCACGCTTTATATTGTAATTAATATCTTTATTGAGAAGCTGACATGCTATGAATAATCTCAGGTGTGTCTCGGTCCTCCAAGTTATGGTTGTCCCAAAAGTGCTTTTTCAAGAGGCAACTGGACTTTCTGGTTTTATTTTGAAGATATTTTGCTTCGTACCCAAGAAGTTTCTTCAACTGAAAAAGCCTCTTGGATGAGAAGCAAAACATCTTGGAAGAAAAACAAAGTCCAGTTACCTCTTGAAAAAGCACCTTTGGTATAATCTCAGATGTGTGTGCATGAAGCAGAAGCCTCAGTAAGCATGAATTGGCACCTCTTTTAGCTTCCTATGTGCAATTATTAAACTTATTTAATATGTTGTTTGAATTTCAGTTAACCTCTGTGTTGGGTCTTTTTAACTAAAAGTTAGACTATTGGTTTAATATGGCAGTACGTTTGAGTGCAAACATGTTAAGCCTGAACTCTCATTCAAAAAATTGTCCCATGAGGACAACTTTGGATTATTTGTATGAACTCACTGAGGTTTCTTGTGTATGTAATATGAAGACAACAAAAAAGAACAGTGTCCTATTGCTCCATAATGGTAAGTAATTCTGCATTCAAAACTAGCATCCTCAAAAAGAACCAACCAATTGGCTTGTATCAATCTATGCAAAAAATAAAAATCTACCAAGCTGCACAGTTTTTACTATCTGTGCTTGACAGTACACTGGCAAACCCATTATATAAGTATAGTCTTATACTAATAAAATGTTTCTAAAGAATCTTATAATTTATTGAACCAAATATGAATGGGCAGTTATTGGCAATTAACTTGGATATGAACATTTTCTTTTTCTGCATGATCTCCCTCTATTAAATTGAACACTGGTCCTAGAAGATAACATAAGTAATTTGCAGCAATACAAACTACATACAAGTTTTTAAAAATGTAAGAAAAAATTCATTTGCATAATGTTCAGCATAAAATCCATAAGCAACATATCCAGTATTGATGTTACAATCTATGTTGTTCACTAATAACAGTGAACAGTGCATGTGTCCGTGCGTGTGTGTGTGTGTGTGTATTTGTCTGTGTGTTTAATGCCTTCGAGTCAGTGTTGATTCCTGGCAATTGCCTGGACAGGTCATTTTAGAAATAAATTTGCCATTGCCTTCTTTCTAGAACTGAGAGAGAGTTGTCCAAGGTCACCCAATTGGTTTTATGCCTAAGGCAGAACTAGAACTCACAGTCTCCCACTTTCTAAACGGATACCTTAATCACTACCTCAAATTGGCTATCTAACAGCCCATTGCAAATGTTATTATTTTGCATATAATTCACCCTCACCCTAAACACTCTGATTACATATTAAACCAAGTATATGCAAGATCATTAACTCAAATAAATTCCTAGAAAAATGTTTGACAGAAGGTTAGACATTAGTTGGTGATACCAGGAGTATATGCAGGGTGTGGTCAAGAAAAGTCAAGGTGGAAGCTACAATGAAATGATTAAAGCTCTGCCAAATTTTATGTGCCTCCCTTAAAAAATGAGCTGAGCTCTTTACTTATTTTTCATCACGCTTTGCAGACATCCATGGACGTATCAGAAAATGCCCAAGGACAGTGTTCTGGTTGATTTTTTTCTATTGAGTTTACTATTAAATAGGAGGAGCAAGGTTTGATATGTTAATATAAAAAAGATTTACTGTTAAGTATTGGTAGAAAAGAAATGTAATTCACTGATTAAGCTGTTGCTTAGAGAAACACAACCAGATTTGTTTTAATTCAATCAATACAGCTACTTAGAACAAATTATTTATAGCACCTTCTAAAATAGAAATCCATCATCCAGTCTTTAACATTTAATCACACCCTTTTTCCCCATACCCTTTCTCCCCCATAATGAATTGAAGGAGATAAATGGCATGTAGACTTTGGCAGGGTTGCCAAAACTTAAACTGGAAAACATAAATGTATTTCTGACGGAACTGGGATGAGGCAGCCTATTATTTCCATAATTTAACACTCTGTTCACCTCCCTGCTATTGTGATGTGTGCCTCTTTTATTACAATAATGCTGAACTCAGGGAGCCCTATTCCAAATCCTTTTCTGTCTAGGGACCCTGTTCACCCAGCATCCCGAATCATAAACTGGGCAACACAAACTTGAAGCTTGTACAGATGCAACTTATAGAATTAGTTTATGGTTATGTGAACCCAGAAAAAGTTGGTTAATTGCATTAAGCTAATGCTTATATACAGTCCGCTCTCTGTGGAAATGGGGATTGTCTTCTTTTGCTTTACTTAATTCAGTATACTTATCACAGCTATCTGTGAAAAGAATGCTCCTTTCCCAGTCACTGAGAGTAAGGGAAGACTGCTAAAATCATGGCTATGACTGAATAGATAAAGTTCACACCACATGCTAAACCACATGAGTGAGACTTTTGTGAAAACTCAGCTATTGAGGTATGTAAACTGCATTTTATTTTATGATAAGGTGTTTGCTGAGGGCTGCACTTTATATTTTATGAGAAAGTGAAGGTCACAGTGAGTAAGGTGACATGAAAACTGGGTAGGATGTGAAAGAGAATCTTGCAATGTTTTTTTTACTTATACATATTAAGTGACTACACTAAAAAGGGCTGGGTTTACACAACACCTTGTCATATTGTGGTTTTTTTTAATGACGATCTTGTATAAATGCAGCCAGGTATAGCTTATTTAATGATTAGAAACAAAATGAAATTTAACATGAATACTCCAGCAGAACCAAATCAATTGTATGGCTCAGTGTGTTGTGTGAACCAGGTCTTTTGTTTTTTAAAGATATTTTTGGTTTCCAAAACTAGGCTGCAAAAATCCTTAAAATGGCAACAAAGAATGCTAACTCTTTGCTGCCATCTAATGTTCACTTAGATTTCTGCAATCCATTTATGAAATAGGACACAGGACCTAAAATTATTTGTTTCCTGTTTCAAAATGGCAAGGAACAATGTCAATGATTTTACATAACTGAAGCTACAGGAAGATGTTAGAATTTTAAGATGCCCTCTCCAGTTTATGACTTAGAATGTTATTTCCACTGATATCTAGAGAGAAAAACACACAAGGCAAAGCTTCCTGATTAGAAGACCTGAATAATTGCTGACTGATGTACACATGCAGGTTGCAATGTCTCATATTTGGTGGTTTTTGTTGTGAATGTCTGAACATCCTCACCTCACTAACTTTTTTGCACATTACAAAGGGTTGAACTAGACTAGCATTTTCCAATTGAACAAGTTTGAGAAGCAATTCTAAGTTCCCAGAACTCTTCGTAATGGCCATGCTGGCTGGAGAATTCTGGGAATTGAAGTCCACAAGTCTTAGAGTTGCCAAGTCTTTGGACCTCTGACCTAGAATCTCAATCTTAAACTAATGGAGGCTAACATAGACCACAACATGGTTTTCAGCTATAAGCAAGGAGCAACTGTAGCAACAGAATCTTTACATCCATGCATATGCCGATATTGACTATAATTACACAACAGAGTTTACTGATACAGCCATATTTTAGCCTAATCTGTTGCACAAACCCTAATCTCCACATTAGATGAAAATTCCCATCAAAGGCAAACCAGGGCCTGCGATAGTCACACAATGCACCAAACCCAGTTAGCCAACTCCGCCTAATATGAGAAACCCGGCCTCTGTAACGTATGGCGTCATTCAAATGAACCCTTGGTTCAGCGACTACCACAACCACAAAAGCCCATCTTCCATCTCTGTGCAAAACGCTACATGCTCACAGGCGATTTCTGTGGCAATTTCGCTTGCAAGCTCTTTACTCTCTTCCGGGAATAGATATATTTTCCTTTTTTCTAGAGCTGGCCGGCTAGAAGGAACGGAAGCGATTCACGAGATCGTGCAATACAACGTGCAATATATCGCCAAGCCTCTGGACCCTTAACTTCTGAAGCCCGCCCAAACGCGAGACCTTTTCCCCCCTTCCCTCGTGCCTCCCCGCACGCTGCCCACCGCCCCAACTCGCCTCAAGCCCCTCCCCCACCTTTTGAGTTGACGGGGGGTGGGTGGGCGTGACCGCCTCCGCGTCCTGACGCCCCTCCTTCCGCCTCCCTCCTCTTCTCTACCCCCCCTTCTCCCAAGCCTCTCCGCCCGCTCGACTTTTGCCTCGGTCAGTCGCCGCTAATTTCTCCTCCGCAGTCCCGCTACTGCTGCTGCTGCCGCCGCCGCGGCGGACGGGATGGGAAGCGGGGACGCTGCCTAAGCTTTCTCCCGCTCGGGGCTGCCTTCTCTCTCTCTCTCTCTCTCTCTCCTGGAGGGGACGAGCGTCCGCGCCCCCCGAGAGGAGCTCAGCAGCATGCCCTCCTCCTGCGACTCCAGCAGCCTACGCGCCTCCTGCTCCTAGCCGAGTCGCAACCTCGCCTTGGCCCCGGCCCCACCGAGCTCCATGGTGGTTGAGGGGCAGCGCTCTCCTGCGGTGCGGGGCGACGGTGGCGAGGGAGGGAAGAGAAGAAAAAAAAGAAGGGAATGGCCGCCCAGGGTGACAGCTGCAGCGTCAAGGTGGCCGTGAGGTGAGATGGGGACAGGAGGGGTTTTTCAGTGGGTAACTTTCCATTGCAGGTGAATGCAAAGAACGAACAAAAGGAGCCCCCGTCCAGCAGCTGCTGCTGCTGCTTTCCCTCCCCGTTCCAAGCCGGCCGGTTCTTGGCAAAGATGCGCGGCTCTTGCAGGGCGACTTGTGCGTTTCGCTGGGGTGGAGGGCGGGGAAGTGAGGCTGCCTTGCTGCGCTTGGAGCTGCGGACTTGGGGTTTTGCTGGCCGTCAGGAGGAAGAGTGTGGCACGGCCCCTGATGGAGAAAGAGGGGCTCGCGCTCCTCCTCCAGGCTTAGGGGGAGGCTGAGCCCTGTCGCTGCCAAGGCGGAGAAGTTGCCTCTCGTTCCCTTTATCTCTGCGTGTCTAACCTACGCCGGTGGGCATTGTGCCTCTTTGTTAGAGCTGCAGAGAGGTTGACCCAGAGTGAAACTCCCCTGTCCAATTGCTGGACCTGTCTGGGTGCTGAGGCGGCTAATAATCTCATGCACACAAAAAATGTTGGTAACTAGACAGACCCATCTCTTTGGCCCTCTGCTTCTTCCCTACTCTACAGAAGCAGATTTTGTGCTGTTTCCCTTAAGAAGGTACAAAGAATGAGGTTTTAGTATTTCTTTAGTATTCTTTTGGAAGAATAGCAGAATTTCTCTCCCTCCCTCCCCCCCCATATCAGACAGCAGCTAAAGCAAGAGAAACAAGGAAATCCTGTATTTCACATTTGCTCTGTTTTTCTGCCTTTCCTTTCTGTCATGTGTGTGACTGTTCATTCCATTTTTCTTCATTATTATTGTTTCTGATGAAGCCCTTGCTGTCAGATTTCCATGTGGGCCAACAGTTAATTCCTTTCCCTTGTTAGCTTCTGTTTCCTTTGGCTGGCAATTAATTTTTCCTCTGTCAGTTTTTGTGCTTTCATCCATCATATGTGGTGAATGATAGCTCCTCCATTAGGGTGGGGTTGGGGGCCTATCTGGTTATGCAGTGCCCTGGATAAATAGCATCAAAAAACGTTGTTTCACGTTCATCCCTCTTTCCCTTTCCCTTGCCTAATTTTGCAACTCCCTGCATTTCGTTTGTGCAGGTAAAGTCAGCACAAGTGCTTTTTCTCTCTTCACCTGAAGCCTGGCATTTTTTTCCAGTTGCAGGGAAAGGGTGGTGTTAATGCAGAGGCATATTTCCCATGGTGCTTTCCTTTTTGTGTTACTCTTAGCCACGGAGGATACAATCTCCTTTGTGTGTTCATGCACACTTGAGCTTTGATTTAAAACAATCAGGAAAGTGCATGTAATATAATTTCTATTTGATTTGAATAAGGAGCAATGCTTTATGAAGCGAAGAGAGAGTCTGTTTCTGAGGCAGTGTTTTGAAATGATACTGTTGTCTGCCATTCTGTAGGGTGAACTGGTCATTTGTTGAGTTGGTGGAGATGGGTTTGGAAAGGGGCTTTGTCCCAAAAATACTAGATTTAGCAGACATATTAGGGTTGCCATTTTGGCAACAGTTTGTTCCTCTGCTGAAAAGGAAGCACACTTTGTACAAAATGCCCAGTTCACACGAGGCCAGCACTACAGATACTCTTCACTAGGTGGTGCATATCTTCTGTCTGTTAGTGTTTTGTACCTGAAGTGCTGGACCAATCTTTTTTTTAACCTGGAAATATAAAAATGTATTCTTTGCTATTGTGACTATTTTATTGCCACAGAAGGTTTTTAAATATTGGTTGCAAGGCAAAAGCCAACACCTTTTGTTTTTTAGTGGTCCATGCTTCCCATCAAGCCAGCTTATTCTAAATGAGCTCTTCTAGAAATGTTGGACTATACCAAAATTCCCTGCTGGCATTATCCTTAGCAAGAACATATTGCTTGTTCTGGTTGGGAATTATTAAAATTATCAGAAATTGGGCCCAAAAATTCTGGAAGATGCTCAGTTGGAAAGGCATTCTAAAGAGCAATCTAGGTTTGAGTGTTGTGAAAAACAAGTACTTGCCCCACCTAACTTTCCTTTCTAATGTATCTTTAATATACATGCTGGCTCAAAAATCAGAAATAAAAAGCTGAGACAAAGGCAGAAGGAAAGAACTGTTGCTCATTAAACAATCCCCTTCCTTCCAAATGTATGTTCAGTAGGAGATTCTGTGCCAGAGATCATCTTCAGTGGAAACTAATCTGTTGAAAACTACACAAAAAGCGAGATTATAGCATTGCAACTGCAAACAGTCGCTAAATGAGGTAGTCGCTATATGAAGACTACCTATAGAGGAAATGTAACAAAGCTGAGCAGGGCCAGCCAGGAGTGGGATTTGGGGGTTCTCCAAACTGCACAGAATCTTAGCTAGAGGTTCTCGCGAACCCCTGCGAACCCCAGCAGCCCACCCCTAGAACTAGTCTTCCATTAGCACGGAGTCCTGCAATGTGGGAGCAGTCACCAATAAAACTCTCTTGTCTATTCCTGTCAGATAGGCCATTGGCACTAGTGGGTTTAAAGGAGGTACCTGTAGGTAGGCTCATAAGAGAGATAATGGTCTTTTAAACAGGAGAACCAATTACTTGGGACAGAACATGTGGGCTGTGTACAGTCCTGCTCTCCCAGAAAAACCCTGTCCTTTTGCTGCCAAATTTTGTAGATGTAATTCCTTGTAACGTTTAATTGTGTATTTGGGAGGGCATTTATTTTTTTCAATGACCATTGTTGCTGTTGTTATTATTAATTTGGCCTTCCTTATTTGCTGGAGTGTGGCTCATGGCATACCACTCAAAGTCAAACATGATCTTCAGTTTGAAAAAGATCAGATTTCTTTTCAGCTTAATAGGTAAACAAATGAAAACATCTTATGGAACTTGGTTTTTATGATGATAACAGCAGAAAAGACATCCATCAAATGCCTCTGATGGAAGAATGGATGATGGAATGGGTGGAATTGGCAGAGATGTTGAAATTGATAGTCTTGAAGAAGAAGAAAAGACTGGCAAATTTTGTTTTTACTTGGAAATCATTATTTGAGTTTTTGCAAGAAAATGAAAGAAATGAAAAGCTGGTTTTGGGACTTGATGTATAGCATTGTATGAGATTATCAAAATAATGTAGACAAATATTAATTTGGAATAGGAGTTCATTGTTTTCTTATATCTTTATCTATACCAATGAAACTTAGAAGTCATTCTTTTTCTATTTTCTTTACTTTTTTCTTTTGTTTTTTCTGTTTACTTTTTTCTGTTTACTGTTATTCCTTTTTCCTTTTCCAACAGTCTATCTTTTAATTTTGTATCTTTTTTTGAAATTGGGAAGAGATTACGTGACCAAGATAGGTTTAAAATGATAGTTGGAATATACTAATAATTAGTAATAATATACACAGAACTAATACACAGTGAAAGCAGCCTCTCTCTAACTAGTCATAATAATAATTTGGTACTGCCATTCTGGACCAGGTACAGTTTCTGGACACACAGAGTTTGTTACAGGAAAACTCAGACAAAATTAAAGCATGTGCATAGTTAGAGCAAATAAGCAAACAATGTGTGCTTTTGCAAATGACATTTCTTTTCCTAAGAAATTCAGGATTTTATTATTTTCTTTGAAATATCCAGGTTTATACATTTATGGTTCAAAAGGAAATTTAAAACATTTACTTAATGTATTTTCCAATCAGTTAGTATGGACTGTTAGTAGTTCTAGACTTCAGGGTGACTATGTGGTGTAGAGTTTTTCTTTCAGTTTTAGAAATGCAGTCAGTTATGCAGATCTATGCCAGCTATCCTGATTTGCATAATGTAGACAGATTTTCATGGTAGTCTATAATGTTGCACAGGGGGGAAGCAACAGGAAAAGAGGAGTCAGAGGACATATATGTGTTATTTCAGCTGCAGTTCCTTTAAACTTTCTTACTGCAGGACATGAGGGTATGTGGGTGGGGGAAATGTCAAAAACTTAACTGAAGTGTTTTGAATGCTGCAGTCATCATATAATTAAGAGGGAAAACTGAGGTGAGGGGGGAAGATCAATCAAATGGAAGTGTATGAGCAAACTATTGGGGCCTTCAGCAATAAGCAGGAAATGAGGGGAAGAGTGAACTATCTTTGCCTGATACCTCCCCCCAACCTGCTGGTGCTTGTGCAATTCTTCTGCTATAAGCACATCTTTTGTCAGAGTGGTGTATGTCCCCTCTACGTTGACTGAATCCAAGAGGGCTATTTTTTCCCTTTTGCAGTGTTAGCAATATTAGAACCTGAAGTGAGTGGCAGAGAGTAATGGGAAGGGGTTGATTTTAAGAGCAATTTAAGACTATAATGCAAACTTGCATCCTGCCAAAACAATGTCAAAAGCGAACCACTGCTACTTTCTTCTCTCCCTCTCTTCCCTCCATTGGAGCTGATCATTGGAATTGGCCATATTCTTCTAACAGTGCACTTAGTGGAGTAGATTTCTATAAGTACAAATTATCAATAGGAACGGACATCAGAAATCCTTCATGTGCTGAATCAGTGTTTCTTAATTTTAACAACCTGAAGATATGTAGACTTCCAGAATTCCTCAGTCAGCATGGACTTCATCGTCAATAGAATGCTGGGAGTGGAAGTCTACACATCTGAAAGTTGCCAAGGTTGAAAAACACTGCTCTGAATTCATCCTTTTAGTTATAGCTAAAATGTGAAAGGACAGAATGGCTTTGTAGTTTGGAATTTTGCAATTTGGTTTCTGGTACTTTGAGTTTTCAGGGATGTCTTAGGTACTTGCTATACTAGACAAGGTAAAACATCCAAAGTGTTTTGGAATTTCCTTTGCTAAGGGCACAACTAAAGCATTTCAACTGTTCTTCACTGCAAGCACTCTCCCCCCCCTGCTCTTTTCTGTATGGGTAAAACAAATTAAAGAATTCACTGCCATAGCATCTGTTCCTTTCCCTTTCAGTCTGGCCTGATACATATGGAAATATATGATATACTAGTTAAGAATGAAGATATGATGCATACAGACTCAAGCTACACATGGAATCCATTGCTTAACTCTGGTATTTCTCAGCAATCACTCCTATATAGAGTTCAGGATTGAGAAAACTGGTATATATCTTGGGCTAAGCCATGGCTTATTAAACCATAGCTTCCTGGTTTCATAGCACATTCTAAGCCATCAACCATGATTGATCTCGATAATTGGATTTGTAGTACTGGATCATAACTAACAGCCACGTTAGTTTGATGGCTAGGTAACCCAAATCACTTTGGAAAATATATTTAGAAACCAGAATTAGCTTTTAAGGCACCTATATGGACATTGCACACATTGACATGAAAATGTAAGTTATAATTCTAAGATACATTACAAAAATGCTTAATAAACTGAACAGTGTTCAGAATGCAAAATGCCAGTGATAAGCAGGTGACATAGTAAAAGCAGAAAAAAACATGATTATTCTGCCTTTGATGATCAACACTATTATGCAAAGGAAATAAGATTATTCTGGTAGAAGCCTGTATAATGTACATCCCCCAACTCTACACATCAATTCATTCATGTTTTGTGACATGTCACATGACTGAAACATATAATTTGTTGTAGCTTGAATTTGAAAAGAGATGAAGTCATTGTGGGGCTCACTTAATTCTGTTCTGATTCTATCCTACTCTGTATGGTGGTTATCTCTCTATATATTTATAATCATTTTTGTCCTGTGAAGCCTTCCTAAATTGGATACTTTCCAGAGTGGCAAGGAATTGGTTTAACTTACTTATAAGATATTGTTTAGGGATGGTTGTTTTACTACTTCTGTTTGGCAAGTATGCTGAATATTTAACATCTATTTTAAACTTCATGGAATGTAAAACATTGCTTTATTATATTAATGTAAATAAAGATAAATCCCAGTTCCTAAAATAGCACAACTTGTCACTTTGAATAATGCAACAAAATCCATATGGGATGCTAATTGCTAAGATATCTAGAATTGTTTCCAGTATGTTATCCCACACGTTTATGCCACACAATTGGATGAGTGCTGCTGTTGATGTCGGTTTTATCATCGGGCATCATAGATTTTGTATGCATTCTGTTGTAGTTGCTTTAATCCTGGTACCCTGTTTGTGAGATAGGCAGCTTTATTACTGTGGTCATAAGTTGAGTCATCATAGTCATTAAGGAACTCACACATTTGTTAAGTGAGCTGGGCTTCCTCAATGGCTGTTTTTGCCAGAAACTGGCAAAAAAATGTGGCAAATTGCAATTACATGACCAAAGCACAGCTCTGTAACCATTTGTAAATCTGAGTAAGTGTGCCAAGTGCCTGAATTGTCATCATGTGACCACTGTGGGTAGTATGACAATTTGTGATAGACACAACTGCAAATTTAAGTCCTAAATAACTTTTGGAGGCCAACGTAATTTCAAACTGATCAAAAGTTGAGGACTACTTATACTGAAAGAGGTAAGATGTAACTGTTGATACAGTGGAATCTGTGTTGGTGCTTTTTCTTCTGGACAATCAAGATACACGCAGGAGGCAGGAGATTGTTATGATGTTTGCACCTTTTCTGACAACTGCTTCTCTATAGAGGCCTGCTTACACTTATAAAACCATTACGCTAACAAGCTGCATTTAGGATCCCAATTGTCATGCAGAACAGATGCTCCAAATTTTTTTTATAGTTGCATAATTTGATCAACCGACGCAGGCTTTTCTCACATTCTGTTAGAAAGTGTAAAATACCAATTTGCTGCTATCAATTATGAAGATTATGTCTGTGCATTATTTGCTATAGTATGCCATTTCCTTTCTAAAACATAATTGCTACTTGTAGTTTGCTTTTATAAGTATTTTTTTAAAGAAAAGAACACAAGTTGATCTGAAGAACAATGTGTGAATTTTTTTTTTTTTTGCTTAAAAATGAACCTGTTCAAAATAATTGGAGACTTTTTCCCACTAGTGAAATAGTTACACACACAGACACACTCATATACATACACACAGAGACCAATCCTTGAAATGACCTAATTGGCACAAAATATTAGCTGTCCTTTTCCCAACTGTTTCCCATCCTGCTTCCACTGCACCTTTACTGCCTCTCTGCTGAAAGGTGTGGTCCCGATTAGTGACTGCCACTCATCATCTGCAGCCATTTTATCTATGGCATTTGACCTGTCATTAGCGAAGGTGAGGGAGAAAATCATACATTGATTTATAATTTCAATTTTTAAGTCTGCCCACTTACAAATGACTCTTGACCAGCTGGGTTAATAAAAAGCAATACAATCTGTCAAAAGAGAGTAATAGAAAAGGCCAGAGGCAGGAGGGTCGTGACCATTAAACAAACTGGATAATCTCAGTGGTGGGTTTACATACATCCTTGCCTTGTGCCTTTGAAAAAGATTACGTCCGAGGTTTGTCAAGGACGGTGGGGTCTGACTGTACGGATCTCAGGTCATCACTGTTCCAAAGGGCAGATCCATGCTTTGGGGAATCCACCAAGGATAGTGATTGAAACTGACAACTATGGAACAAGTACTAAAAAAAAGGCAATTTCTGGAGGAAAATATGAGGTTGCTGCATCTTAAATTAAAGAGGCTTTTCAGCATACTGTTAGAAGGAAATGTGGCAAATGCTGCTTCATCTTCCCCAGATAAAATGGGGAAGCTCAGCGATCATCTACCTTATTGAAAGCTGGGGAAGAAAGCTGGTGTCAAAAGCAGGATGGGAAAAGTGACAAGAGTGAAGGGGACAAACTCAAGAAACAAAATGCAAATGGAGGGAGCAAATGCTGCAGAGAAATGGCTATGGAGGCCTTGGCTAGTAAGAGAAGAGGGTGAGACTGCATCTCCCAAAGTCTGAAATTCTGCTTCAGTCATCCCACAATGTCTCCAAGAGAATGGATGATGAAATGTAACAGCTTTTCAGCCCTGGAAGCTGCTGTTGGATGGAATAAGGGGGTGGGGGAGGAAATATTAGTTTAACCGGGAGCAGAAATTTTGAGTCGTTTGGAGAACCAGTAGCAGAAATGTTGAGTAGTTCGGAGAACCAGCAAATGCCACCTCTGGCTGACCCCAGATTGGGGTGGGAATGGAGATTTTGCAGTATCCTTCACCTGCCACGCCCACCAAGCCACATCATGCCCATCAAGCCATGCCCACAGAACCAGTAGTAAAAAAAAAATTGAATTTCACCACTGGGTTGTATAGCTCATGAGCTTGGAATGAGATGCTGTAAAATCATCAATATAGGAACAAAAGTAGGATTTAGTGCTCTTAAGTGCAGAGAGGGATGAAAGAAAAGGCCAACTCTCAATCCCATGATGATAGCAATCTGAATGAAGGGAACTTTTGCTTCTTCATATTGGATGGGCAGAAACAATTGGAGAAGATTGTCCTATGCCAGGAAGGGTTTAAAATATGTCAATGAGCAGCAAGAAGCCATTATAGGGATTTTAGTTTAAGAGTCTTATGTGAACCTAGCCATTATAATTTATAAACTGTAGAGCTATAAAAGCTTACTTATGAGCCTTGCTTAACACAATCCTGGCTTAGTGCTAATCGATATAAATAAAATCATATGAAGTGGCCATGAGATACAGTCAATAGGAAAATTCACTGTGATAATTCTCAATACATTTCTTTGCTGCTATTTTTGGATTGAAAGGAGGGCCACAAATTCACAATAAAATTTAAGTAAATAAAAGCTACATTAAATCTTTGGATTATCCTCAACTACTTACATTTGTTTGCAGGGTTGCCAGCATTAGATATATATAGGATGCTGCTTATCTGTATTGCATATAGCATATTTTTCAGAGTATAAGTCACACTTTTTTCCTCTAAAAAGAGGCTGAAAATCTGAGTGCGTCTTATACACCATTTTTTGTCTCCGGAAGCCCCGCCCCTTCACCAAAATGACTGTGCATAGCCTTATGGAGGCTTTCAGAGAGCTCTTGGGGGCTGGTGAGGGCAGAAATTAGCAAAAAAAATGCCTGTTTTTTGCCCCCCAGCCCCTAGCAGCACTCTATAAGCCTCCATAAGGCTATGCATGCAATTTTTTTGACAAAAAACGGGCCCGTTTTCCCAAAAAGCAGGCCGTTTTGGGGAGATTTGCAGAATGCAAAAACTCCCCTCCTTCCGGAAAGCTGTTCAGTTATAGTGGTTGATGAGAATTACATTGATCAAGTGCTGTCCCAGCAGAAACAAAGTTTTAGGTGCTACAGGTTGTCAGCTATTTCCTTCTCCAGCACATGGATAAATACACTTGGAAACTACCTAGTACCTACCTACCTGCTCTCTCTCTCTCTCTCTCTCTCGCTCTCTCTCTCTACCTACCTACCTACCTACCTACCTACCTACCTACCTACCTACTGTATTTGTCTCTCTTTCTCCCTCCCCCTCTATCTTCCTATATACCTACCTACTCTCTCTCTCTTTCCCTATCATATTTCTCTCTATCTCTCTCTATTTTTCTCTCTCTATCCCTCTACCTATCTACCTATCTACACACTCTCTCTACCTACCTACTGTATTTCTCTCTCTATTTCTCTATTTCTCTCTCTATATATCCCTTTATCTACTTACCTACCTATCTACTCTCTCTCTCCCCCTACCTATCTACTGTATTTCTCTCTCTATTTCTCTCTCTCTCTATCCCTCTACCTACCTACCTACTTTTTTAAAAATTTGCCTCTTCAAAATCTGGGTGCATCTTATACTCTGGTGTGTCTTATACTCGGAAAAATACGGTATCTTTAAATTAAATATGCCTGTCCAGCATTAAGTTGATTCAGTCTCATTTTCAAGATAGGAATAATGTCTAAGGGCAAAAATTCAAATAACTTTGTGGGTTCCTATGCTGTAAACTAGTAGACTTTGTCTCCTTTAGTACAGAAATTATTCACATCCTCTTTTACATGCTTTATGTATGTTATAAGTGTTTCTAATATCTTGGACTAAAAGATTCCAGTTCAGTTACCCTTAATGGCCAGGGGCACCTGATGAAAACTTACAATACTAATAAATTTGGCCCCTTAGAATTTACAAATCAAAGAAAGTAGAGTGATTCCAGAATTGTTCTCTAATGGCAGTACTATATAGAACAATATTTTGCATTTACATAAACATAGACCTGCATGAATCTAATTGAGAATTGTCTGCCTGAAGATTTTTTTTATTGAATGTGAGAATTTATATCAGATTGCAAAAGAAATGTGTACTGAAGACTTCAAAAAAGTCTTTCACTGAGCATTTCCTGTAATATCTGAGAGTTCTCAGTGCTGAGAAGAATCAGGAAATGGAGCTTGTGAAATTGGGGGGGGGGGGAGGAAGTACATTTCAAGTTTATTTAAACTCTTGCAGCCTTTAGACATCAGCCACTTTTAAAAATATTCATGTTGAAACATGCCATATCCCTGATTTCCCCAAGAGATAGGTTAGATCTTCTGCTTACAGTAATCAGCTATTTTTGATTAAAATCAGCAGCCTATGTCCATTTTAAAGGAAGAGTGGACAAAAAAATGGGGAAATATTTTGTACTCAAGCTCCTTAAAGCAAAATAATAACTGTGGTAGTAGAGAATGATTGGCCTTAGATAATAACTAACCAACTGTAACTTCTTGATTATATACCAACTGATAATCTTTGTAAAAAAATTAAAGCTTATTTAAGATCACTCCCTTTTGTATACTGGCATGATTGACTCTGATACCATCTGAGTAACAGAAAAGTTGCAGGACATTGGCAGATCTATTTAGAAAAAGAAGGGGAGCTTAAATGTTGATTTCTAAGTAGGGATGCCATCAACTTATAAATCACTTTTCACAAATGTAATAATGGTAGGGGCTGTTATTGTTTAATGCACTGGGTTGTTTCTGGTAAGAAAATTAAAAGCTGAGTCTGAAGCAGGAAATGCTTAGCATGTTCTGCAGATACAGTTAAAATAATTCCATAGGAATGAAAACACCCTAGGATGAAAATTGAACTCTCTTAGCACAAAGATAAAACTAGGACTGAGACATGGGAATCAAAATGTGGAGACTTCATAGCTCAGTTCCCAATTATTCACCAAGAAACTAGCAGATATGGAATCAGCAGCAAATTTCAAGACTGACATGAATGAATGAGCTAAAATAAATATAAGCTGAGCTTAATGCGGGTTGAACACAACATAGTTTTTAATTTTAAAAAAGTATTTGCAATTGTGGCTATCCAAAAAGTGGCCCAAGGAGATCATTAGATCTAGAGTGTAGAACTACCCAGTTGAACCACTATCCATATTAAAATGAATAACCCTAACACTCATTATCTTATTAAGAATTCAGTTGTTTTGTAAATGAATTGGGATGTTAAAGAATTTCATTTGCCCTGCACATTAAACTGGCCTGATCTAATTTTCATTTCTTGAAATCTAACACAAATCAAAATACCTTTTGTACATATTTTAAATTGTTTATTTCATTGAGTTCAGATCTTAATTCAAATATTATGAAAATAAATAGTGGGTCTCTGTAAGCATGGGTGTGTAAGTGTGTGTGTGTGTGTGTGTGTACGCGCACGCATGCACACACACACACATTTATAGTCTTTGAATCAGTCTTTACTTCAGATCACTACATTAACAGGCCCATACAGTTTTCTTGGCAACATTTTTTAGAAGTGGTTTGTCTTTCTAAAAATGAGAGAAAAAAGTTTGACTCAAAGTCACCCAGTTTGCTTTCATGCCCAAGTCAGAAACAGATCTCAGGTTTTCCAACTCCTTCTCTAGTACCTTAACTACTGGACTAAATCTCTGTCATTCTCTCTTGTGTAAAACAATATCAAAAGGATATTCTGTTATATAAAATATGTTTAGATTATTGCAGCAGTGAGATGAAGCTATACATACAAAATTGATATAGATTATAAATAGAGTCACTGAAAATTGGACAGTTTGCAAGCTGAAATAAATGCATAAATAAATAAGCCAATTTGTCCCTCTGTAAGTATTAGCAAAGTGAAAGAAAGTACTAAGGAGTTCTGTTCTATGTGCTGAGAGTAAGAGGTTTCTTTAAGCCAGATTTTGAGAGAAAATACATAAGTTCTAGCATTCTTGTACATCAGCTAGTGTTAATGGCACTAGGGTTTAAAAATCATAGAGATATTTTGTTTATTTTAAAATGCATTTGTTTTGGCTAGCAAATATTTCATTTATTCATTTGTGTTACTTTGTTTGGGCATTTGTTTCACTGTTTTGCCAACTGCAGCTCTCTGTTAAAGACTGCCACTTTCTAAGTCCTAAGTGCCATAGAGATTGCCTCAGTTTTAGAATCTTTTGGTATAACAGTGGCGGCTCTCCACTATGATTACTACTACTTTGTTGTGGAAACTGAAGTTTCCCCTTGACAGAGTGGCATAAAATATATAATTTGAGCTATCCTGGGGAAAGAAAATGATAGATATTCTTAAAGTAAGGTGACCAGACGTCCCGATTTTGGCGGGACAGTCACGATTTTCTACAATTTGTCCCGGGTCCCACATCATTATCAAAATTTCCTGATTTTTCATTTTAATTTTGGCGCCTTCTCGCTCACTCACTTGCTCCCCCATTTTTGCCGCATTGCATCTCGCTCGCTGGCTCCCCCGCCCATTCGCACTAAGGCAGCCCAGCCTGCCGCTCACTGATTGGCTGGAGTCCAGACTCCAGCCAATAAGTGAGCGGTCTGGGAGCGGAAAAGTTTAAGTTTAAAAGTTTCACGCTGCTCGAGTCTTCCATTTCGCCTTCGCCTTCTGCTGCTTCAGGTAAGCAACTCCGGCAGTGGGATTCGGGAGGCTTTGGGTGGGCGGCGGCAGCCCTTCCCTTGCGAAGGCCTTCCCTAGTGAGGTCGCGGGCTGACAGTAGCTGCCATGGCCTAGCCTTCCCAAGGGAAGGCCTTCCCTAGCCTAGCAAGGCTGCAGGCTGGCTGGCAGTAGCTGCCGTGGCCTAGCCTTCCTCCCCCCCCCCCGCACCCCCTCCACACCTGCTTAGTGACCCTAGCCTTGTTGTCCCTCCACAGTCCAGTCCAATGTCTTACCTGTTCCTGCAGCTGCTGCCTCTCTGCCTGCCTGCTCCCTGTTGCTTTCATCCATCGCTGCAAGGATCCATCGCATCGGAGTTCTGCTGATTAAAAAAATAAAATAAAAAAACCCGGCTCACTCACCAGCAGGCAGAATCAGAAGAACTCCGATGCGATGGATCCTCGCAGCATGGATGGAAGCAACAGGCAGCAGGCAGGCAGAGAGGCAGCAGGAAGAGGTAAGACACTGGACTGTGGAGGGACTACAAGGCTAGGGTCACTAAGCAGGTGTGGAGAGGGGGGCAGAGGGGAAAGCTATGCCTGCCTGCTCCCTGTTGCTTCCATCCATGCTGCGAGGATCCATCGCATCAGAGTTCTGCTAATTCTGCCTGCTGATGAGTGAGCTGGGTTTTTTTCTTTTATTTTTTTAATGTATCTTAAAATCATATTTTATTTATTGTGCATAGGATTTTTTAAAATAGTTTTATTCTCTGTGGATTCTTTTTTTAAATTGTCTTAGACTATTTAAAAAAATATTCTATCCAAAATAAATTGAAGTGAAACCATTTTTAAAAATTCTATACTCAATACTTTGAAATGTATTGTGCATAGAATTTTTAAAAATAGTTTTACTTCAATTTATTCTGTGTGGAATAGTTTGAAATGTTTTACTTCAATTTATTCTGTGTGGATTCTTTTTTTAAAATTGTCTTAGACTATTAAAAAAAAGATTCTATCCAAAATACAAAATATCAGCTGCAGTTATTCACTTAAGAACTGTGGCAAGAAAGGTGGTATAGTGACCAAAGTTACAATGGCATTGAAAAAAGTGACTGATGACCATTTTTCACACTTAACGACCATTTTCACACTTAGCGACCATTGCAGCATCCTCATTGTCACGCGATCAAAATTTTGATGTTTAGCAACAGATTCGTATTTATGATGGTTTCAGTGTCCTGGGGTCATATAATCACGTTTTGACAAAGTCCAATGGGGAAACCAGATTCACTTATGTTACTAACTTATCAGCTGCAATTATTCACTTAAGAACTGTGGCAAGAAAGGTGGTATAGCAGTTCAACTTATATACCACTTCATAGGGCTTTCAGCCCTCTCTAAGCGGTTTACAGAGTCAGCATATTGCCCCCACAGTCTGGGTCCTCATTTTACCCACCTCGGAAGGATGGAAGGCTGAGTCAACCTTTGAGCCGGTGAGATTTGAACCGCCGAACTGCAGTTAGCAGTCAGCTGAAGTGGCCTGCAGTACTGCAGTCTAACCACTGCGCCACCTCGGCTCTTATAATGGGTATAATGGGCTTAGTGATCAAAGTTACAATGGCATTGAAAAAAGTGACGGATGACCATTTTTCATTCGTTGCCAAACATCAAAATTTTGATCGCGTGACCATGAGGATGCTGCAACAGTCGCTAAGTGTGAAAATGATCGCTAAGTGTGAAAAATGGTCATCAGTCACTTTTTTCAATGCCATTGTAACTTTGGTCACTAAGCCTATTATACCACCTTTCTTGCCACAGTTCTTAAGTGAATAACTGCAGCTGATAAGTTACTAACATAAGTGAATCTGGTTTCCCCATTGGACTTTGTCAAAAGGTCACAAAAGGCGGTTACATGACCTCAGGACACTGAAACCATCATAAATACGAATCTGTTGCCAAACATCAAAATTTTGATCGCATGACCATGAGGATGCTGCAATGGTCGCTAAGTGTGAAAATGGTAGCTAAGTGTGAAAAATGGTAAGGTCACCTTATGTTAAAGAAAGCTAAAACCAGTCCTTAAAACAGAATTGAATATTAAGAAGAGCAATAAAAATGTACCCCTTCATTTTAGAACAAATTGAAACAGGCACTGATTTTTAATTTATTTTTAAATCTGTTGCTTTTGCTTTTATATTTTGTTTTTAATTTCGTGGCTCATCTAGAAAACCTTGATTGACAAAAATATAGAGGTTTACATTAATTCAAAGAAATTAACTAAATCAAATGAATGATCCTGGCTATAATGCCTTGGTAAGACCACATTTGGAATATTGCATCTAGTTTTGGTCGCCACAATATAAAAAAGATATTGAGAGTCTAAAAAGAGTGCAGAGAAGAGCAACAAAGATGATTAGGAGGCTGGAGGCTAAAAATATGAAGAATGGTTGCAGGAATTGGGTATGTCTGGTTTAATGAAAAGAAGAACTGACGTGATAGCAGCATATCAGTATTTAAGAGGCTGCCACAAAGAAGAGGGGATCAACCTATTCTCCAAAGCACCTGAGCCTGAGGGTAGGACAAGAAGCAATGGATGGAAACTAATCAAGGAGAGAATCAACCTAGAACTAAGGATACATTTCCTGACAGTTCAAACTATTAATCAGTGGAATGACTTGCCTCCAAAAGTTGTGGGTACTCCAACACTGGAGATTTTCAAATAAGAGATTGGACAACCATTTGTCTGAAATGGGATGGCAAATCTTTTTTGGCTCACGTGCCATAAGGAGGGGGAGCGCAAGGGGGTTGTGCGCAGGCATGCTGCACCCATAATGCAATGTGCGACACACCTCCCCCAGTGCGCATGCACGCATGAGAGGTGCTCCCCCCATTTTATGCATGCTTTTTTCACCCTTCCCAGGCTCCAGAGGATTTATAGGAGCCTACAGAGGGCGAAAAAAGCCTCCCTTGCCTCCCGGAGGCCCTCCGGAGGCTTCAGGGATCATCAGGAGGCTTCCCTGAAGCCTCCAAAGGGCAAAAAACGACCCTACGAGCAAACTGGAAGTCCGTTCCTGAACTTCTGGTTTGCCTATAGGGCTGTTTTTTTGCACTCCGGAGGCTTCAGGGAAGCTCCTGAAGCCTCTGGAGGGCCTCGGTGGTGGGGGGGGGGAGAAACTCTTTTTGCCCTCCCTACGCTCCTATAAAGCTTCTGGAGCCTGGGGAGACCAAAAAATGCCTTTAAAAAAGGCTGAACTTAGCTGGCCAGTGCACGCATGCGTGCTGCCCAGCTGACAAATGGCTCCACGTGCCATCTGTGGCACGCGTGCCATAGGTTCGCCATCCCGAGTATAGGGTCTCTTACTTGATCAGGGGATTGGACTAGAAGACCTCCAAGGTCCCTTCCAACTCCCTTATTCTATGCTGTATGTTGATTCAGTTTTTCATTCTTTCCTACTACTGCTTTACTATTTTATTTGTTTTGAAGTGGAAATTGCAGTATGGCCCCAATTGCTGCCGTGTAGTTTCTGCCCTTAGGGTTCTTTGTTCACTTGTATTTAAGTTGTTTTAATTACAGGTAGTCCTTAACTTACAACCACAATTGGGACGGAATTTTGCTTACTAATCAATATATTTATTAAGTAACCCTTATTTTATGAATTTTTTTGCCACAGTTGTTAAACAAATCACAGTGATCATTAAGCAAATTACATGGTTATTAAGCAAATCTGGCTTCCTGGGAAGGTTGCAAATGGTGATCACATGACCCAGGACACTGCAACTCTTCTAAAATGCATGTTTGTTGCCAAGTGCCTGAGTTTTGATCATATGATTGTGAGGACACTGCAACTGTTCTAAGTCTGAGGACTGATCACGTCTACTTTTTCAGCATCATTGTACTTTCGGATGGTTGTTAAATGAATAGTCATAAATTGAGGACTACTTGTTATTTCTCTTTCTGAAATAAGATTTTTGGTTTCATTTTTAATGTGATTGAAGCAAGCATATTTCTCTGCTAACAATTCGTCTTTGTATACAGCTGATGTTCGATTGGCTAGAATGGATAAATTGAAATTCCATGACCTCTTCTTCTTTCCTTTCTAGCATCTGGACTCTGCTATCTATAATGTGTTTAAACTCATCTTTCCCCTTACTCTCAAATTGGGCAACTTTCTTCCTCTATGAAGTAGCTGTCAAGCCTCCAAGGGTCGACAGTAGCGTTATGTTAATGTTACAGTCCTTAAGTAATTCAAGTATTACTACTTCACCTAATCACTACTTTTATCTCTGTTAATTGCATTACATACAAAAATTCTGGCAAACCTGCGGCATCAATGGTTATACCCTTGCAAAGGTTGTTGGCATGGCAAGGGTAGAAGGCATACAGTGGAAAAAAGAATCCAATTGTGGAGTCTGCATCTCAGCATTTCTCTTAACTTGTTAGATATTGAAAGACTTATTGAAAATCTCTGTTTAAGATAAACCTGTTAGCCTCATCAATTGTATTACTAGTAAACAGTGATCCAGTTTGATTATTGTAGACTTTGGATAAATACAGGTGTTTTATTGAAAAAAGGCTCTTATGTTGCCAATTTAAATTACAGATAGATATAGATGTATAAAATATAATTAATTAGTCCTATTGGGCACATGAGATTCTCTAGCTCATTCTGTTTCATGGGAGCATTTCTACCTGAAAATCTGCACAGGTTCCAGAAATGTATTCACTGTGACTTGTTTTAATCAATAGTGTTGACAAGTATCACATTCAGAAAGCCTAAACTGATTTCCAGGGAACTTTGCAAATGAATCTGTCAGCATCTTTTCTAGGAAGAAATCCAGGGCAGCAGAGCAGGGCAGGGTTAAAGACTGTAATAACAGAAGGATACTGAGTCATGTTTTTGAAGAACATTAGCTGCAATAGTTTGTGTTATGAAGTCATTCCCTGCAATGAGTATGAGACAGTTCTGCTTTTCTTTGTACTATCTCTTGCCTTATGGGCTCCAAACATGTGAGACAAATAACAGGCGTGAACCATTGACATTCTTAAATTCTGGTTTCTGGCTTATTTTTGCTGCAGAGTAGAAATGTTTTAGATATATTTTTCTGCAGAGCACTGATTCGAGTAGATGCAACAACCACAACACCTTATCCACATTGTTTCTAATATCAAGCTATTCAAAACCTGTCTGTCTGTCTGTCTGTCTGTCCGTCCGTCCGTCCGTCCGTCCATCCACCGGTCGGTCGGTCTGTCTGTCTGTCTGTCTGTCTGTCTGTCTGTCTGTCTGTCTGTCTATCTATCTATCTATCTATCTATCTATCTATCTATCTATCTATCTATCTATCTATCTATCTATCTATCTATCATAATATTTTAATGTTTCTATTCACTTAAGAATGAGTGTATTACAGTGTCCAGTACAGTACCTATATATGTATTTTGGGGTAACACGCAAGAGTTAAGGATAAGGGTTATTGGTCATCTAAGTTTGTAACCTTATAATTGTAATTATATAATAAGATTAGTTTGTCTAAAAATGTCATTGGCATGAATCTTCAATATTTTACTTACATTAATTATGAAGATACTTTAATTTAGCTATAGCAGTCAAGAGAGTTCATCTAATGATATATTGAAGAAGGAAGAAAGTATTACATAATGTATTAAGGATTATTAACATATCAAAATGCATACTGATAAGATTTTTTAAAAGTATCTTTTCTTCTGATCTGTAGAAAAGAAAAGCACTCTTTGCATTTTTGCAGAGCAAACAAATGTAACTCTTTATTGCCTAGCTCTCTCTGCAAAGTTGATCTGATTGTTGGGCTCTGAGGGAATATCCTCTACCAAGTCCTGTCAAAATATTCTGGAATATTACATGACATGGAGGGCAGGGTTATGATGTTGCATGCTAAAGAGGAGCTTACATGCAATTCTAACCCAGATGCAGTCATCTGGGAGTTTTGAACATGGCAACAGGACTGTGAAGGCAGGATATTTTCTGTTGTTATTAAACAGCTTGCATTTAAATATTACTTAAATATTTTAAAAAACCTAGGGTGAAGGTATTTTTATCAGGCTTGTTTCAATTTTCCAAATGTATTATGAATAGTGGAAGCCTGATGTAAGGCTGGTGTAAGTTATTTTGTTGTCTGCATTGGAGCAAAAGGTGCCCCCCATCTCCAAGTAAATATGTATGATACTTCTGAGTATGAATTAGCTCTTCATAAAAGAACGTTTTACATTGAGAACAGTAAATAGAGAAATATAATCCATAATGTACTGTCCCATACTGCCTATTTGCATAGTATAGCTCCCGAAGTGTCAATAATGAGGATGTCCCAGGACACAAAGAATTTAATTAGAGCCAGAAATAGACATATAAGATATAATAGGGCTTTTGGGTTTATATGCTCTTTCTGGTACTCCTCTTAGGGTATTTAGGGCATACACCAGGGTGAGTTCCTGCCAGTTCTAACCTCTTCTATAGAGGAGGTTCCACAAATCTACTGTGCCATTTGGAACCGGTTCCAGCTCCCTCCCCCCCGCCCGTCCGCACATCAAGATGAAGAGCGAGAGGAGGAATTCTGGGAGTTGAAGTCCACAAGTCTTTAAGCTGTCAAGTTTGAACACCCCTGGAGGCTTTTTTCTAAAGGGTTAGGGGTGTAAGGGTCTTGTAGCTTGACAGCTTTAAGACTTGCACACTTCAATACCAGAGTTCCTGAGCCAACACTTTGGTTGGTAAGCAAGAGTGTTGTTAAGTGAGTTTCACCACATTTTACAAATTGGCCACGCCCACCAAGTCACATGGCTGGCAAACCACTCCTACCCAGTCACATGGCCAGCACGCCACTCACACAAATCAGGCCACACCTACAGAAGAGGTTCTAAAAAATTTTGAAATACACCGCCAGCATACACGTACACTACATACACTTTAGGGAAGAAGAAATTATATATCTTGGTTACATACATCTTAAGAGGCTATGTCTCTCGACTTGCATAATGATACAATTAGTCTCTGGAATGATTACTCTTCGCCTTTGTGATAGATGACCCTGTCATATGAAAGAAAAAGTTCTATTAATTTTAGAAGATCATGGTGAACTCTTGTTTACCTTAGGATGAATGCACATTTGGTGTGAAAAATAATAGGAATATACTTGTTCCTGACATTTGTTCGAGTTTCGAGTTTTGAGTTTGATAAAATTTGTATGCCGCCCACTCCCATTGGGACTCTGGGCGGCTCACAACAAGACAAAAGAAACATTTTAAATTTAAGAATAAAAAGTACAATTAAAAGTCCACATCATCCATTCCATCTAAGCGGGGATGGATATCAATCAACAGCCCCAGGCCTGCCAGAACAGCTAGGTCTTGACGGCTTTACGGAAGGCCGGGAGAGTGGTAAGGGTCTGGATCTCTATGGGTAGATCGTTCCACAGGGCTGGCGCAGCAACAGAGAAGGCCCTCCCCCGGGGGGCCACCAGCCGGCATTGTCCGGTTGACGACACCCGGAGGAGGCCCAACCTGTGCAATCTTGTTGGTCATTGGGAGGTAAGTGGCAGGAGGCAGTCTCTCAGGTAGCCAGGTCCTAAACCATGTAGGGCTTTAAAAGTAACAACTAGCACCTTGAAGCGCATCCGGAGACCAGTGGGGAGCCAGTGCAGCTCGCGGAGGATAGGTGTAACATGGGTGTATCTAGATACACCCCATATCACTCGCACGGCTGCATTCTGGACCAATTGTAGTCTTCGAACACTCTTCAGGGGCAGCCCCATGTAGAGCGTGTTACAGTAATCCACTCTTGGGGTGACGAGGGCATGAGTGACTATTCGAAGTGCCTCCCGGTCCAAGTAGGGCCGCAACTGGTGCACCAGGTGAACCTGGGCGAAAGCCCCCCTGGTCACAGCCTACAGATGGTGCTCTAACGTCAGCTGGGGGTCCAGGAGGACACCCAAATTGTGGGCCCTCTCTGAGGGGTGTATAATTTCACTCCCCAGGCTAAGAGGTGGAATGTCTGGACTAAACTTGGGAGGCAACATCAATAGCCACTCGGTCTTGTCTGGATTGAGTGCAAGCTTGTTCGCTCCCATCCAGACCCTGACAGCCTCCAGGCACTGGAACATCACTTCCACTGCTTCGCTGAGTTGGCACGGGGCGGACAGATACAATTGAGTATCGTCCGCATATTGATGATATTTGATCCCATGCCGGCGTATGATCTCACCCAGCGGCTTCATGTAGATGTTAAATAGGAGGGGGGACAGGACCAAACCCTGCGGCACCCCATATTTGAGGGGCCTAGGGGTCGACCTCTGTCCAACACCGACTGCGACCTGTCCGAGAGGTAGGAGGAGAACCACCTTAAGACGGTGCCTCCCACTCCCACCTCCCGTAACCGTTGCAGAAGGATACCATGGTCGATGGTATCAAAGGCCACTGAGAGGTCAAGGAGCACTAGGATAGAGGAATGTCCTCTATCCCTGGCCCGTCAGAGATCATCGATCAGTGCGACCAAATAGTCTCAGTTTCTGTGCCGTAACCAGGCCTGAAACCCGACTGAAAGGGATCCAGATAATCTGCTTTATCCAAGGTCCGCCGGAGTTGAAAGGCCACCACCTTCTCAACAACCTTCCCTATGAACGGGAGGTTGGAGACTGGGCGATAGTTGTTTAAAATGGCTGAATCCAGGGATGGTTTCTTAAGGAGGGGTCTCACCACCGCATCCTTTAGAGGATGCGGGAAGGATCCCTCCAGAAGAGAGGTGTTAACAATCCTCTGGAGCCAGCCACGTGTTACCTCCCTGCTGGTCGAGACCAGCCAGGAGGGACACAGGTCCAGTAAACAGGTGGAGGCACTCACCACTCCCATGGCCTTGTCCACTTCCTCAGGAGCGACAAGTTGAAACTCACTCCATAAAATCCGATCAGGAACTTCCTCTGGCACCTCGGCTGGTACCGTCCAAGTGGAGTCCAGGTCCATCCGGATCCGAGCGATTTTATCCGACAGAAACTGAACAAATTCCTCAGCTCTACCCTGTAAGGGTTCGTCCGCATCCCTCCCTTTCAAGAGGGAGCGGGCTATCCTAAACAGGGTGGCTGGGCGAGATTCTGCGGATGCAATAAGAGCGGAAAAATGCGCACATTTTGCCGCCCATATTGCCACTAGATAAGTCCTAATAAAGGCTCTTAATTGTGTTCGGTCAGATTCGGAGTTACTAGCCCTCCAGCGTCGCTCTAGGCGTCTCTTTTGGCACTTCATCTCCCGGAGTTCCTCGGTGAACCAAGGAGCCCTCCTGGATCCACTGCCGCGGAGAGGCCGTAAAGGCGCAATCCGGTTTAGAGCCTCCGCCGCCGCTATATTCCAAGCAGCGACCAAGGACTCCACCGGACTGTGGGCCAGAGAGTCAGGTATCTCACCAAGTGCCATCTGAAATTCCATAGGGTCCATCAGGCGCCTGGGGCGGAATCACCTAATCGGTTCCCCTTCCCTACAGTGGGGGATTGGTTTCCGAAAGTTGAGCCTCAGTAGGAAGTGATCTGACCATGACAAGGGCAAGATCTTAATGCCCTTCAAATCTAGATCACGTCTCCACTGCTCCGAGAGAATCACGAGGTTGAGCGTGTGCCCCGCTGTATGAGTCGGACCCTGAATTACCTGGGTCAAGTCCATGGCTGTCATGGAAGCCATGAACTCCTGTGCTCCATCAGAGCGTTCACCAAGTGACGGCAGGTTGAAATCCTCCAGCACTATAAGCCTGGGGAACTCAACCGCCAGTTCGGCTACTGACTCGAGGAACACAGGCAGGGCTGTTGTAACGTTGTTGGGAGGTAGGTACGTTAGCAACAAACCCATTTGACCCCCAAGGTCCAATTTCACCAGAAGGGACTCGCACCCGACAATCTCCGAAGCAGGGATCCTACGAGGAGCTAGGGACTCTCAGATGATGACTGCCACTCCCCCACTCCTTCTCTGGTGTCGCAGCTGACGTAGCACCTGAAACCCTTCTGGGCACATTTCAGTGAGGGGGACTCCTCCCTCATGGCCCAGCCAAGTCTCAGTAATACATGCCAGGTCTGCCCCCTCGTCTAATATTAGGTCCCGGACAAGGGGAGCTTTGCAGATATGTTTCCATAGTTGTGCCACATGTATAGATAAAAACAATTATCATACATATTCAGATATCTTAATACAAAGCAGAAGATTAAAATAATTTTTCTTGACATAATTTAACAAGCCCTAAGACAGATTAGTAAAAACAGTGAGAGGAAAAGAAAGGAGCTACAGCTTTCTGTTTGCCAATGCAGATTATGCTGGTATTCTTATGTGTCCAGTCAGTTTTTGGGAAGATAATAGATTTTCTCAGGATAAATAGGGCCCTAAAGCCTTATCATATGTTGCTTGTCTAATCCAGTGTTTTTCAACCTTGGCAACTTGAAGATGTCCGGACTTCAACTCCCAGAATTCCCCAGCCAGCGAATGCTGGCTGGGGAATTCTGGGAGTTGAAGTCCGGACATCTTCAAGTTGCCAAGGTTGAAAAACACTGGTCTAATCTATATTTCATGGTAATAGTCCCTTGGTCATGGACTTAAATAGTTTCTTCCTCCATATCTGTATATGTTGAAATATGTTGGAGCACTTGTTTAAAGACATTGGCTGGTTCCCAAGGTGAATTGCTGATTCTCTCATAAAGTGCAGAGAAAGTTCTCCTCTATAATCTAATCCAGGCAAGAGTTTGGAAACTCTTTGCCACTGATTTAGATCTTAATAGCTGAGGATACTAACTTGGAGAATTTGCAATAATTAGCCTTGCTAAAGAAATTAATCCTTTCAATTCTTTCCTTCTCCTGGTATTTAGAATTTAGTATTGATAAGGGAGAATAAGATAAATTTGAATACACATGTTCTCCATGCAAAACTTTTCATCTAGGCTGGTTCAATCATGGTTAAAATACCTTGTGCAATACCTACCCGTGTTTTCCCAAAAATAAGACAGGGTCTTATTTTCTTTTGACCCCTGAAATAAGCGCTTGGCCTTATTTTTGGGGAGGTCTTATTATTTTTGAGGTGCAGGAGGCAGTGAGCATGGCCACCTCATGGCTGATTTCAGTAGTATATATTGAAAGAGTCAAAAGAGCCATTTAACAATTGGAAGCAAGTCATCATTACCAATTTATTGCAAATCTAGATTTATTTTTGCCCACCATTGTCCTTGTTCACCTTACATTTAATCCGAACTTTCCATGTAAAATCTGAAACCAAGATAATATCATGGAATAGCTTTGTTTCTTCAAGGAAATGTTGTTCTCATTCATCCATTTCAAAACAAAATTGAACATAGAGAGTTAGTACTCTCTGGATTTGAAAGGAACTGTGCTGCCTTCAGAATTTGAAATAATGCCTGAAGCATGATGTTCATGTGATTTTTGAACATGACAGATGCAGTTAATAAAAGAGAGAGCTCTGGCGTACTATAGAAAGCTTTTAGTAAACTGTTAATATCTTTTGCAACCTATGTTAATTAAAAACATTATACTAATACAAATTAGGATACAATATTTAGTCTGTTTCATCTTTCTCTTTTTAGTTTAGCTGATGGAAATACTCCGAATATTAAGTGAGAATTTGGTACTGTAGCAGTTGATAGACTTCAGTTGTCCTTTGTTTGACTTTCAAAAACATTCCCCCCAATACATTAACCTCTTCCTTTCCGCTTACCAAATGGCAAGACAACAGCAATAAATGGAGAGAGGATTTTATGCATATATCTTACTCTTCCAGTATGGTGATTTTAGGGCCCTCTTTAGCCTTTAAGTAATTGCGCAACCATTTTAATTTCTATTCTTTCTTTTCTATCTTCTTTTCTCCTCTCTTAGTATGGGCTATGTATGAGGTATGTATGAGATGAATGAATGTCCCACTTTTTATGATTATATTGCTGTATATTTTTGTGTTTTTAACGATTACGTGGGGACTGTTTGGGGGAGTGTATGAGTATGTGTGATTCGGAGGACCTGCCGGGAGTTGCGGGGGCTGGAGGGGTGGTTGGGGGGACCAGAGACACGGGAGAGGGTCGGGGTATTGCGGTCGTAACAGGGAGGGGCAGATACGGCGGGGACTTCAGGGCAGGCCATTACCGGGGAAGGAGGGTTCGCTACATTACAGAGATCCCTCCTTCCGGCCCTGGGAGTCCCACTCCAAGACCAGATGGCGGGAGTAGTCAGGACCCTGGTCTCAGGCTGTTGTCGCTAAATGCCAGGTCTGTTGTTCACAAAGCTCCTCTCGTCCGGGACTTAATTATAGACGAGAGGGCAGACCTGGCATGTATTACTGAAACCTGGCTGGGCCCAGAGGGAGGAGTCCCCCTTGTAGAGCTGTGCCCAGAGGGATTTCAGGTGCTGCATCAGCCGAGAGCCCAGGGAAGGGGTGGGGGTGTGGCCGCTGTTATCCGGGAGTCGTTAGTTCCTCGCAGGGTCCCTGCTCCGGAGATTGTCGGGTGTGAGTCTTTGCTGCTAAAGTTGGACCTCAAGGGTCAAGTGGGTTTGCTGCTAACGTACCTACCTCCCAACAGCGTTGCAGCAGCCCTCCCCTCGCTCCTCGAGTCGGTAGCCGAGCTGGCGATTGAGTTCCCTAGGCTGATGGTCCTGGGGGACTTCAATTTGCCATCGCTCGGTGAAAACTCTGATGGGACGAGGGAGTTCATGGCTTCCATGACAGCCATGGGCTTGACCCAAGTAATTCGAGGCCCAACCCATACAGCGGGACACACGCTTGACCTTGTATTTCTCTCGGAGCAGTGGATTTATGATCTTGGTCTGAGGGGGAGTGACATCATACCCCTGTCGTGGTCAGACCATTGCCTGCTGAGGCTCGACTTCCGGAGGCCAAACCCCCACTGTAGGGAGGAGGAACCGACCAGGTGGTTCCGCCCCAGGCGTCTTATGGAACCAGCAAGGTTCCAGACAGAGCTTGGGGTCATTCCTGACACTTTCGCCCACAGTCCGGTGGAGACTCTGGCTGCTGCGTGGCACTCGGCAGCGTCAGAGGCCCTCGACCGGATTGCGCCACTGCGGCTCCTCCGAGGCGGCGGATCCCGGAGGCCTCCTTGGTTCACCGAGGAGCTCCGGGAAATGAAGCGCCGGAGGAGATGCCTAGAGCACCGTTGGAGGTCCGATAAGTCCGAATCGAACCGAGCAATGGTAACCACCTGCACCAGGGAATATACTAGGGCTCTTAGGGCAGCTAAAAGATCTCACATAGCCTCCCTGGTTGCATCCGCTGAGTCTCGTCCAGCCGCCCTGTTCAGGATAACCCGCTCCCTATTAAACAAAAGGGAGACGGGGGAACCCCTGCAGGGCAGAGCGGAAGAATATGCCCAATTCTTAGCGGACAAAATTGCTCGGTTTCGGTCGGACTTGGACTCCACACCCGCAGTTCCAGCCGAGACACAGGGGGACCAAGTAGAACAGCTCTGGGTTGAGTTTCAGGACGTTATCCCCGGGGATGTGGACAAGGCCATAAGAGCTGTAAGTTCCTCCACCTGTGCTCTGGATCCGTGTCCCTCATGGCTGGTTGCTAACTGCAGTGAGGTGACACGAGGCTGGATCCAGGCGGTTGTAACCGCCTCCCTTCGGGAGGGGAACTTCCCCGCCTCATTGAAAGAGGCGGTGGTGAGACCCCTCCTGAAGAAACCATCCTTGGATCCAGCTGTTCTTAACAGCTATCGCCCGGTCTCCAACCTCCCCTTTTTGGGGAAGGTTGTTGAGAAGGTGGTGGCCTTTCAGCTCCAACGGTCCTTGGAGGAAGCAAACTACCTAGACCCCTTCCAGTCTGGCTTCAGACCCGGTTACAGCACAGAAACCGCGTTGGTCGCATTGATGGATGATCTTTGGAGAGCCAGAGATGAAGGACATCCCTCCATCCTGGTCCTCCTTGACCTCTCAGCGGCTTTCGATACCATCGACCATGGTATCCTTCTGCGACGACTGCGGGAGGTGGGAGTGGGAGGCACCGTGCTACGGTGGTTCTCCTCCTACCTCTCGGACAGGTCGCAGTCGGTGTTAGTGGGAGGGCAGAGATCGTCCCCAAGGCCCCTAAACTATGGGGTGCCGCAGGGTTCGGTCTTATCCCCCCTGCTATTCAACATCTACATGAAACCGCTGGGAGAGATCATCCGCAGGCACGGGATTAGATACCATCAATATGCGGACGATACTCAATTGTATCTGTCCGCCCCGTGCCAAATCAATGAAGCGGTTGACGTGATGGGCCGGGGTCTTGAGGCCGTTATGGACTGGATGAGGATTAACAAGCTTGTGCTCAACCCAGAAAAGACCGAGTGGCTGTTGTGTTTCCCTCCCAAAGATTTGGCCAACATTCCAACACTCAGGCTGGGGGGTCAAATTTTACACCCCTCAGAGAGGGTTCGCAATCTGGGAGTCCTCCTGGATCCACAGCTGTCATTCGACCACCATTTAGCGGCTGTGACCAGGGGGGCATTCGCCCAGGTACGCCTGGTGCGCCAGTTGCGACCCTACCTGAACCGGGAGGCACTCACAACAGTCACTCGGGCCCTTGTGATCTCTAGGCTGGAATACTGCAATGTGCTCTACATGGGGCTGCCCTTGAGGAGCATCCGGCGACTTCAGTTAGTGCAGAATGCGGCCGCGCGAGTGATCGCGGGTGCACCTCGGTTCACCCGCATAACACCTATCCTCCGCGAGCTGCGCTGGCTACCGGTCGATCTCCGGATGCGCTTCAAGGTGCTTTTACTCACCCATAAAGCCCTACATGGCAGTGGATCTGGATACTTGAGAGACCTCCTTCTGCCGATTACCTCCCTACGACCTATAAGATCGCATAGACTGGGCCTCCTCCGCATTCCATCGGCCAGCCAGTGTCGGCTGGCAACTACAAGGAGGAGGGCCTTTTCAGCAGTCGCCCCGACCCTTTGGAACGAGCTCCCCGTTGAGATTCGTACCCTCTCCACCGTCCAAGCCTTCCGCACAGCCTTGAAGAACTGGCTCGCCCGTCAGGCCTGGGGATAAGGACCGTTACCCCGCCCGAATATTGAATGTATGGTGTTGATTTTATTATATGTTGTCGTCTTAATGTCGTATTCCCCCTCCCTTGGTTTACTGTGAGCCGCCCTGAGTCCCCTCAGGGAAAAGGGCGGCCTACAAATTTCAATAAAACCTAAAACCTAAACCTAAACCTGTTGGTTTAAATGGGTTCAGATTTATATTAGAAATGTCACTCACTGTTGCAACCTGTCATATTGTGAATTGCCAGCTGTTTGTTCATGTCATGGCTTGATTTTGCATGAGTGAGTAATTCCGTTTGGTGGAAGAACGAGATTGTGTCCTTAGACACACTGATGTCGAGTATCACAGAGCTCCACCTTCTCCCTTTTACTTTTTAATAGTTACCTAAAACCACTGGGAGAAGTCATCTGTGAGCACAGAGAGAATTATCATTGGTATACTTATGATGCTTGGTTGTTTATCTGCATCTTGGACAAATTAAGAGACACAGTCAAAGTTCTATCTTAGTGTCATAAAATTATTAACACGAAAGTTCTGCCTTACTGTCTGAGGGGTGATGGGATCTGGCTGGGGAGAAACAGGCTTAATGCATGGTTCTTGATCAAAAAGCATTTTGATTATAAAAATGTCAAATATAGACTATTTGACTCATTTACTATCAATGTGGTTATGCTCCTCATAGAGGGCAGAATCACAACTGAGGGTTTCCCTGCAGCTATGGATCCTTCTGAGAAAGCAAGTGGAAGGACACATTTTGTAGAGTTCTGCTTGTGTGCCAGTTGCAGCTTTTTCTGAACTTGGAGGTATAGTGACAGGCACTCATGACTTTGGTTAATCCCTTGTCTAGATTCAATTGTAATTGAATCTACACCAGACTACTGTACTCATGTCAGACTGTTTCTACAGAAGTTTCATTGGCTGGTGATATGCCTGGTACAATCCAAAGGGCTGGTTTCCTTCTATTGAGACATACATGTTTGGGACCTGATTAGGTTTGAGATTGTTCCATGTGGAATCTAACATTTGGCAAAAGCTATGGAATGTGAATGAAAGGGAACTCAGGAGTAGCCTTCTGTTTTACAGCTCCTGTCCCCCTGAAATAGCATACTTTTGGAGACAAGGATAACCCCATCCCTTTTGGGAGATGATTAAGAGATGGCTGTTCCATAGGGCATTTGAGGATGGATCAGGTGTATAAATTTGGCTGTTTCTGATGTGATTAAAAAGGCTCCTCCAAGTGGAAATAACAAGATGCTTTATTATTATTTCCTGATTTTGTGTGTGTTTTTAAACTTAATTATCGGAAGTAGAAATTGATAGCTGCTAAGAATTTTGGGACCAAGGTGATGTAAAACTGAGGTGGTAAAGAAACACATAAAGCAATTAAAGTAAGATGGAAAAATAGAGAGAGAGAAGATTTTAAAATCTATTTTGATTTGCAAACAGTATTGTCTACCATTGAAAAGTACTGTATATCTTGCAGTGAGAGAAAAAGGGAAGCACAGGGACTCTCAAGCTACACCCCGTAGTTTTATGCTTTGTTTATCTTGTATGGTCTTAGCAAAAATACCACAAGGTTCAAATCCTCTCATTTACTCATTTTTTCCACATCAAACATGGATTAATACAGACCATATGGGGGCAGCACTAATGTTCTTCCTGAAAATACAGTATTCTCTAGCTGCATGGCAAGCATTTGCCAATGGAACATGTCAGGCTCAGGCTTTTTTCCAATTATTTGGGTTTATTTAAGCTTGTGTTAGTCATTGACTGACTGGAGTTTATCATAATATGCATGCAACTGATTAGTTTTCTTTCTCTTGATTGTATGACCGCACTCAAGTAAAAGAGCCGAGGTGGCGCAGCGGCTAGGGTGCAGTACTGCAGGCCACTTTAGCTGACTATGATCTGCAGTTCAGCGGTTCAAATCTCACCGGCTCAAGGTCGACTCAGCCTTCCATCCTTCCGAGGTGGGTGAAATGAGGACCCGGACTGTGGGGGCAAGTTGCTGACTCAATTTGCTAAAAAAAATTGTAAACCGCTTAGAGAGGGCTGAAAGCCCTATGAAGCGGTATATAACTCTAATAAATAAATAAATAAATAAATAAATAAATAAATAAATAAATAAATAAAAGTCTTAAGTCTTTTGAATATTGGGATTCAATGGCAGAATAAAACAGGAGCAGTACAAGTCATGCATTGGCCTTTTTGTCTCCATCCTGCCTCTATCCTGACCAAAGTGAGGGGACCTTACAATCAGATTGACAAGGGAAGGGAAGCAATTAAGCCTTTGAAAAAGAAAGTAACGCTCTTAAGAAAAACCCTTCAACCTTTTCTTTTGGGCTGCTTTTGTTTCTGGTTGAGATTTGTTAGGCATGATACTATTCCAGTTCTTTGTGAGAAAGCTTTTAATTTAGTTTCTATTTATTCAGGAATAATCTTAGAATGCATCCTCCTTTTGCAAGCAAATTTAGAGCAAAGACTAGGTTGACTGGAAAATACTAGGATGAAATCCCTTCTGTGGGGAATTTTCCTGAATGAGAAACTCTATTGGGGGTGAGAAAAGAGAAAGCTCCTTTTTGGCCTCTGGTCTAAAGCTTTCCCTTTAAGACCAGAGGCCATTTGTGCCTTGGATGCCAGCCCAGTTGGTTCCCCTCTCTATAAATGTTGGCTTTTGCTGATAGAGCTGAACAGCCAGGCCATTGTATATGTCAAGACCACTGGAGAAAATGCCTGAGTGGTGTTTTATATAGTGTTGTCAGTGTGCTCTCTTTTAGGGTTGCATTTTTTCCTCCTTGTCCTCCTCCTCCTCCTCCTTGCAGAGACTTGGTTGTCATGGGAACTCCTGCTCTTCCATCCTGTTGGCACAGAATGGAGAAGCCTCCCCATTTTTCAATAGTGTTCTGCCCATCTTTTGTGAGCTGAATGGCACATTTGCAATAATTGCAGATCGTATAATAATTAAAATAAAATATCCCTATTACTGAGATAAAATAGGGCTTGAAACTAACTCAAATAGAAGCAGAAATAATGTATGTTGACCACATGGGGTGAATAGGCCATGCAGAACCTTACTAAATTTGTTTTCCTGCTAGATACTGATCTACTGAGAAAAAAATATAGTAAAATATATGCTCATCTGGGCTAACTGCAATTTTAACTAAAAGAGGAGCATTTTACAGAAGTTATAAAATAAATGGTTTTACCTGCACTATTGTTTCCACCTTC
Source organism: Thamnophis sirtalis (assembly GCF_051295495.1). NCBI lineage: Eukaryota > Metazoa > Chordata > Lepidosauria > Squamata > Natricidae > Thamnophis > Thamnophis sirtalis. Next base: position 45,141,676 of record NW_028261387.1, on the reverse strand, counting down.
TCTGATCCACAAGGACAACTCCACTTTAACAATATGGATTCTGAAAGTATCTCCCTCACAAAAAGGAAGAGAAATGAGCATTGCGTTAAGTATAAATCCTGCTCTGACTTGGGACTATTAAGTGACATGGAGAATTGAGAAGGCAATAGCTTTTTCCCAGTTTGATAGAGTAGCAATTAGAGGGCCCTTGCTACATTATTTTTATCTTATTGTCTGAGCCATGATACAGTAGTTACGAATTTAGGAGCAAAATGAAACATATGATATTTTCCCTGCTTATTTAATTGCCTATTAGAATTCTGAAGAGCTTTTGCAAACAGGATGCCAACTTACCGAAACTAGGGTTTGGGGTTTTTTTTTGCAGGGGATATTTTTTAGTACTCCAAATGCTGCATATATTTATGTTATCACATTTGCTCTTGCTGTACCACTTCCAGATGCAAAACAAGTCTAAAGTACCAACTTGGTTGCTTTGGTTCTGTATGAGCCTGATTTTGAAAAGAACAAATAAATAAATACGGACAAGTAACATCTAGCCGCCCGGAGTCCTTCGGGATTGGGCGGCCTATAAATTTATTAAATACTTAAATACTTAATACTTTATTAAATACTTAATTGCAGAAAGATGTCATGCTTTTGTCACAGGTGCTTACTGTAAAGACAGGCTGTGTTGGTCAAAAAAAACCAAAATCTATTTTTGCCTACTAAGCCACTAAGGTTTTTTGGCCATTGGTAAAATTATAAAAATTATAAAGAAAGAAAATGCTAATCTAAACAGAGGAAATGAATAGATAACATCAGGAGCTTTAAGCAGTAATGCATCTCCTGGAGATTAGGCAGTGAAAAAATAAAAAGCAACAGACTGCAAGGACTCATTGTTATTTTAAGTCAACTATATGGATAACTTTTGTATAATTTCATGGCCTGTTCTTATGTTCCTCTGAATCTCAATGTGTTGAAATCTACGATAGAAGCTCATCTGAGTTTCAAATGCTTTGAAACTCATAGAAACCTGAGAGAGTTCTATCGTGCGGACAGTTCTGACTGCCCCTAGCAGGGGTGGGCTGCTGGGGGTTTGAGCAGAGGTGAGTTCCTACCGGTTCGGCCGGTAGCAGCTTTCTGGCCTGGGTCGCTGGAACCGGTAGTAACCCAGGCCTGCCACGTCCCCAAACCAGTTTCCCCGTATCTCTCCCCATCGCCGGCCTCTTCTCCCACTGCCGGCATGTTTCTGTGCATGGTCAGAACAGTTTCCAGTAAACTGTGCATGTGCAGCAATGGGTGGTGCACACGCAAGTGAAGTGAATAGCGCACATGCAAAAATTTTGCACATGCACAAAACACCCTCTCTCAACAAACCGGTAGCAAATAGGTTAGGAACCCACCACTGATTCTCAGGCTAAGATTCTATGCAGTTCGGAGAACCCCCAAATCCTACTCTTGGCTGGCTCTGCCCATCCCTCCTCTCCCAGGAGTCCCTATGTGTCTATCTTCCAGACCCTGGGAAGGCCGCTTTTGCCCTCCCAGAGGCTCGAGAAAAGCCTTCGGAGCCCAGGGAGGGGAACCCCTTCCCCCCCCCGCTGTGGTTTAAGAGAATGACTAGGCCACGCCCACCATGGCCACACCCAGCCAACAACCAGGCAGAGAATCCCTTGCTAAAATATTTGAAGCCCACTCCTAGAACGGCATGTGTTGTGTAACATAGTTGTTGTGTGAGCTGCACTAGTTGTTGGTTTGCTTCCAGGTCTAATTCAAGGTATTGATTATCACTTTAAAGCCCTTTGTGGCATGGGGACAGGTTTTATGGGGAATTATGTCACTACTCCATGTGATCTAACAGAAGGAGCTATCGACCCTGTAGGTCAAGGAGTTTTGCCTAGTGGGGTTTAGAAGACCCTTTTCTGCTGAGGGGAGGTTTGCCCCCACCTGCATGGATATCAAAATGTTAGTTATAGATTCTCTAGTATATCATTTGCATTATCTGCATAGTTTCACTAATGGGTGATTTGTCTTAATTGCACCTTTGTCTTTTTTCCCTCAAGGCATCTTGATGCAGAAATAGCTTATTCTGCTTTTTCTCACCCCAGTTAACTGCAATGACACATTGCTTGCTGGGTACAACTTAATAATAGAAAGACAAAAATCCTTCTGTATTTCTAGACCTTTCTATTAACAGTACCTCTTCCCATCCCATACTGGTCTGATTATATTTAATCTGTAACTTGTAGGTATAAGTACCTGTATCACTGCAGTGATGCTGGTTTTAGTTTTTTTTCCAATTTCATGATTCCATTATCCGCAGTTAATATGAGAGCTCTTATATTTATTTAAACATCAGATTTGCAACTTCATGAATATTTCTGTGGTTCTACTGTGTGTGCCCTAGAAAAGCTGTCTGATGTATAATCACTTCATATTCTCCAGTACTTAACTCTTATAATTCCTTAAAAGATATGCTCACACACACACCCTTTTTTTTTTACAGGATTCGTCCTCAGATGCCAAAGGAAAAGATTGAAGGATGCCACATCTGCACATCAGTGACACCTGGGGAACCCCAAGTACTCCTTGGAAAGGACAAAGCATTTACTTATGACTTTGTCTTTGACCTGGACACTTGGCAGGAACAGATCTATACAACTTGTGTAAGCAAGCTGATTGACGGCTGCTTTGAAGGCTACAATGCAACTGTGTTGGCATATGGCCAGGTGTGTGCCTTTTTTATTCTCCTTACAGTTTCGGTTATGAGCTTATCTGAATGGGATTGGCATGGTTAAAATGACCGTGTTTCCTGCTTTATGTAGAGTACTATATTTTATGAGAAATCATTCTGTTTGAGGGCTTGTCCAGTTAAGTTAAGCTTAAAGATAATAAATCCCATCAGAAAAGAGCCCGACAACCTCCTTAAACCTTAGACTTTTCCACTAGAGCTAGGGTAGCAAACTGGATTTCATTGAGGGCCACATCAGGGTTGTGTTTGACCTCGGGGTGTGTGTGGCTGGGGTAGGTGTGGCCAGCTTGACATCGCTCATGTCAGGGCGCCTGTGGTGGCCCGAGCATTCTGCCAGAGAAAACGGGCTTCTGAGCTCTGTTTTCGTCTGAGACGGCCTCCTGCAACCATCTGCCATTGAAAACGGAGCTTGGGAGGACCCATGTGCAGCCCTCCCTAGCTGTTTTCTGTGGCAGAGGCACCACGAGCCAGTCCTTTGCTGTTTCCAGAGCGGCCCCACAGGCCAGATCTAAGCACCCTGCGGACCAGATCCAGCCCCCAGGCCTCAAACTTGACACCCCTGCACTAGAGGGAGAGGTACTGTGCTTTTATTTGAAATGTAGTATTTAATTATATTTGTCCCTCTCTCTGCATGTAACAAAATATGCACTTTTTATACAATGTGGGACCTTTTGTTTTCCTGTTTAGCATCTATTCTGGGGGAAGGTGTATAAGGGGTAACAATAACTCTTACTTAAGTATGAAGTGGCCTTGCCACAAATAAAATAAGCAGGGAGTGAAATTGTTTCTTTTATATTGACAGCTTTAATAAATGAAAATTTTAAAGATCATTAAAGCAGTCCATGGATTGGTGTAAATTTTGGAACTAAATATTTCTGAACCAATGCAGAAATTCTTCATTTCAGTGATGAAAATTGGGCTTTGGAATTAGAGAAAAGATACAGAGTAAATAACAGAGTGGAAAGCAAATGTATATTTCCATAAGCAAAACTTACAAAAAACATGCCTCAGTGGACTAGCAGCTACCCCTGTAGAGTGAGGAACAATCAAACTTCACAGGGCAAACAGACTTAAGGATGAGATGTTTAGCTGTGTATCTAAAAGATCTCTACAGATACATATCCAGTCCTCAAGCCAATAAAAGAATACGATTTTTGATCAAAAGAGTATTTTGATGGCATCATCCATCTGTTAATATACAGTTAGTATACAGACATACATTGATGTTCATCAAAATGACATCATAGTGTATCCAAATCTTTCTGGATATATCGTAACATTTGCTTAGCTCATCTTTTTTTATAACTGGAATGAAGCATACATTTGGGACTATCATTCTGTTTTTTATCTATTTGTATTCTTTTTTAATTTCTCATTGTTTCGAATACTGATTTCATATCCTGCTGTGGATATTCTATTGGCTGAGCCTTGTTTTTAATCATATTTTTTTCAAAGGGACTTGTACTTCTTTAGGACCAATGCTTCAGTTTTCGTAGAACCTTATAAGCCAAATGAGGCTGAGTGCAGTAATAACGTCTAAAAGCAACCTAATGAGCATATGTGGGTTTGAAATTAGTTTTATCACATTTCAAGCCATGACTTCACACTGGTTCTCACTAGCCCTTGGGAAAGAATGGGAGAGAATTTGAAATGAATCAATTAGGTGCCAGAATAATGCATGGTAAATTAATGTTGATAAGCAGCAGTTGACAAGCTTGCAAATTAGCTTGTGACATTAAATGGCTTTTCATTTTAGAAATTCATATTTCCCTTCTCTCCAGGGCAATGTTATGTTTTTATGTTACACAAGAGATGCAGTATGATGTTGACTTACTTTAGCTAATGAAAAAACTATGACAAATATGCAAAGGATGTGGCATTAACTGGAGTTTAAAAAAATAAGGCAAGTAAATTTGATAGTAATTTTCTGTGTTTGCTTGAATGACCAACAGAACAGACCAAGGGTACGTGCTTTCTTACCTATTTTGCCCTGAGACAGTTCCATGAAATACTACTTCTACAATCTTTAGACAGGTGCAGGCAAGACTTATACCATGGGTACTGGTTTTGACATGAACACTTCTGAAGAGGAGCAGGGCATAATTCCACGAGCCATTGCCCATCTCTTCAATGGCATACAAGCACATAAGCAGGCTGCACAAGACCAAGGGGTCCCCATCCCAGAGTTCAAAGTCAGCGCACAGTTTTTGGAGGTAAGTATATTAGTATTGGAAGAGAGTGAGTCTTGAAATAAGAAGGTTTAGATTCAGAAACTCTGATAAGACAACTGAGACTGGTAGGTGCAGTGGAATTTCTCTATTTCAGTGTTTGAAGATAAATAATGAAGAGTGATATTATTTCAGTTCAGATGCAAGTTAAAGTATTGGGTATTCCTGTGTAGTCTCAACAGGTGGCTACTTTTAACTAATCGGGCTAATCAAATATTAACATGGTTGATATGTTGCTGCATGCAAGACTGAGAAGTTAAAAAGAAATCCCACAGTAAACTATTTCTGTATTGTTGCCAATAAAACTTTATGGTGTTCAGGAAGCCACCAGAACTCAATCTTGACTTGAAGGAGGCCTCATCTTTATCATTCTTATAGCAAAAGAGAGTATACAATAAATAACCTGTGAACAGAAGAGAAATTCTTAACAAAAATTATAAGAAAAATACAACCAACTCTTCCCATAGCCCTCCAATCTCATTACTGTTGAAACACTGTTGAGATCTGAGGATCTGCCACACAAATAAATTGTATTATTTACTTTCCTGCTTCTGGCTGCTGCAAATATAATAGAACATTTGTCTCAGTTTTCAGATTTTGGTTAGGCTTTTAGGGGAAGGGTGTATTTCATTTAGTGCTGTACCTCTCCATATTTTTACTTCTATAACTTTCCTTTAGGTTTACCCCCAATATTGAAATTGTCTTCTTATAAAGAGCATCAAGTCTTAAAACCAAATGAGATAAATAATTTCACACTATCTGTAATAACTACAGACTTTCAAACTTGCTAATTCTTTTATAGGCTTTTTGATACTGTAGTCAGCATCACTTTCTACCAAAATAAAACACTAAGCTTTGATCTTCAAACATTTGTGTATGTAAAAGTTACCCATTTTGGTTTGTTGTGAAACAGTTTAAAAAGCAAAACAGTAGCTCACTAATAATTTGTTTTTCTGTTTCATTGTTCAGCTATACAATGAGGAGATCCTGGATCTATTTGATAGCACAAGAGACCCTGAGAATCGCCACCGAAAATCAAATATCAAAATCCATGAAGATGCCGGTGGTGGCATCTATACCTCAGGTGTTACATCACGTCTCATTAGCTCCCAGGATGAGGTAAGTGATTTAATTTTTTTGCATGGAAACTCTTTCTCTTATGTTTCATCTTACTGAACCTGGAACAGTTATCAGTTTCTGATTCCATGTTCACAGACACTAAAAGAGGATATATTCCAGTGGTGTGATTCAATTTTTTTTTTACTACGGGTTCTGTGGGTGTGGTTTGGTGGGCGTGGCTTGGTGGGCATGGCAGGAGAACGATACTGTAAAATCTCTATTCTCTCCCCACTCAGTTACTTCAAAATCTTCATTTCCTCCCGATCAGCTGGGACTCAGGAGGCAGAGAATAGTTGAGGGCAAGGCCAGTTAGAGGTGGTATTTATCAGTTCTCCGAACTACTCAAAATTTCTGATATCTGTTCTCCAGAACTGGTCACACCCTGCTGAATACCACCTCTGATACATTCTCTTCACTTTATAGATAAAATAGATAAAAGTGAACTCGAGTAAAGTTGGACAGATGGATAGTTTTTTGAACAACAGTACTGTATGGAAATGATTTCCCATTAACTTTCTTCCCATATGTTTTTCAACTTTCCCATCTAGCCTACAATCCTGGTATTGTCAAGTAGTTTCTCATCCAACCAATCAACAAGCTTAACTTCTAAATCAGAGAAGGTGTTATTATTTACTCAGTTTCACCTATAAAATATATCTAAAGACAGAGATAGCAAATTTCACTTTCCTACCTTTGCAACAAATGGAAAACTAAGCTTTAATTGAATTGCAGTAACTGATTTTGTGTATGTGTGGGATTTTGAGATTAGAATTCCTCAACTGTGTTTCAGACTTTAGCTTGGTTGCATTCTGAGTTCACTAGCATTGTTAACATTCCAACATTCTATCCAGATTCTAATTGCCATTCATTATTTGGATGGTGTTCAGTTGTGAATTTTTTCAACTATGAAAAATTTCTTTTTATTTTGCTTCTCATAATGTGAAACATCATCATCACATTTCAATTTTTACTTTTTGCAGCTCAAATTGTTAGTCTTATTATGTTCTAACAAGTACAATCTAGCTGATACAGTGTATGTTTTGATAATAAGCATTGAAAGCTACAATAGAGACTGAAGAGGGTGGGATTGGAAAGGGTCTGCTTACACTTTGTCCTTTTGATTATTCCCCATATGTAGTTAACAGGGACGTGCAGTCACTGGAGGCAGGGGAGGCGGTGCCTCACCAGTCTCATGAGGAAAAGGAAAGAATTTTTAAAATAATTAAAAAGGCCAAGGTAGTTGCTGCCAGACTCCAAGTCACAGTGACTCTGAGTCTGCTTAGTGCTAACTGTAGGGGGAGGCGAGAGAACTATGGGCCTCCTTTGCATAAGGAATTTTTCGCCTTTTAAGAGTTAAGCAAGGGTTAAAAAGCGAAAAATTCCTTATGCAAATGAGACACGTGATTCTCTCGCTTCCTCCTGCAGAGGGCACTTTGTTTAGAGGATTTTTTAAAACATTTAAGCAGAGTCATCCACGTGGTGACTCTAGCAGCAACTATCCTAGCCTGCCTGGTCCTGGCTAGACCAAATCTTGCATTTTTGATGCAGCTGGAAGGTATGTGGGTCAGAGGGAGGGGGCAGGGGGGAGGAATTCAAAATTATTTGTAATGTAAGTAATTGTAATTTGATTTTATTGTGTGTGTGTGTGTGTGTGTGTGTGTTTTACCCGCCTCTGCTGGCGCACGGACTGGCACATTTTATTTTTCATTTTTCATTTTTTATTTTTATTTTTATTTTTATTTTTTTTAAAGTGCCGGCATGCCTTCTGGGCCGGCCACTCAGTGGGACATGCTTGATGTGCTCCATCCCGGCGGGCGGAGAGGGCGAGGGAGCCTGGAGGCGATGGGCGGGCGGGCGGTGAAGCGAGGCTGCTCGGGCGGCTCAGGCATGGCTTTAAAGTGGCGGCAGGGTGCCGACTGCTCCAACGAGGCTTCCAGCTCCATCCCGGTGGGTGGAGAGGGCGATGGAGGCCTGGAGGCAATGGGCGGGCGGGCAGCGAAGCGAGGCTGCTCGGGTGACTGAGGCATGGCTTTAAAGTGGCGGCAGGGTGCCGACTGCTCCGCTGCACTGGCAGAGCCAGCCTGGGGGACAAGGGGCAGCCGAGCCTCAGCCACCCGAGTAGCCTCGCTTCGCCGCCCGCCCACCCATCACCTCCAGTCCTCCCTCGCCCTCTCCGCCCGCCGGGATGGAGCTGGAAGCCTCGCTGGAGCAGTCGGTGCCCAGGGGCATGGCTTTAAAGTGGCGGCAGGGCCCCAGCGGCAGGACTTTAAAGTCCCGGTGCTGTCCGCCATAGAGCGGGTCCCAGTCCCGCTCTATGGCAGACGCGGCGCCGGGGCTTCAGCAGGGCTTTCGTGCTTGCCTCACCGGCCATGAAGCTCACCGCACCTCACTGGTAGTTAAATGATAGAGGTCCCATAAATCTTTCCTCTTACAGACAGAGCAGCAGCTGGGAAATTGTTTTATTTTTATTTCATTACTTTAACATACATTCCTATCCTGGGAATTTATGTGAAGAATCATCTATATATTTTTGTGGTAAATATAAAACAAAGAATTGGCTTCTCAATATTAAGACAAAAATCTACACCATTATTCAAAGCCTCTTAAGAACAAAATGCTTATTTAGCATAAAATGAATCAAATCATGCCAAATATTATTTCCAAAGCCAAAACCATATTAACAAAGCCAAATTCCTATTCTTGAGTGTTGTTCTTTAAAAAAAAACACTGAACAACTGCCATGCACAACTGTACCTTTGCCAACCTGATGCACTGTTGCATTGTCTGGAGAAATTCAACATACCTGCAAAGCATCAGGATGAGAAAAACTGGCATTGAATTTATACATACAGATCCTTCCTTTCATTCAAATTATGATCGTTCTCCCAGTGTGGGATCTTTTTCAGCATACTAAATTGCAAGGAGTGTTGGATTTGTTTTAGATCCTTGCATGGCATTTTCTAATGTTTTCAATCAAAAAAATATCGTTATTTAATCATTGGAAATAAAAAAAATCATATTGAATAATAGCAGCAATTTTAAAGCAGCTCAATTATATGCATATATATGCTTTGAATCTCTTTTTTTCAACTATTTTTTCCATTGCCAAGGGATTAACAATTTAAAATGTGCTTTTACCAAGATGATATAAATATTCTGCTCTGTGCTAAAATTTTAAATATAGCTATTACCATTCAATTAACATTTAATAATTTCACACAATGAAAAATTAATTTATTCAGCTATAATCCTAATATTTTAAATTTCTAGGTACAATTTTCTTAAATTAATCAAAAAATAAAATATATATTGTCAGAATATTTGGATCTTTGTTTCATTAGAAATAAAAAGAAATTGAGTGGCCACTTACAATCTTCATTTGGTTGTTAAATTATTTCAGAAATGTAATGTAATTAGCGTTCTGTGAAAATTGGGGAAATATAGAAAGAATCTGAAAATCTCTAACTTTATTCCAGGCCCTTCAACATTGTACAGTAGTGTTTTTTTTTTTTTTCATTTGCTGAGTCCTTAATCTTAGGGCTTCTAAGTACCAAAAAAGATGCCTCCCATTGATAGAAACTTTTTTTTCTTCATCCTTGTCCCACATTTGAATGCCCATCCTCTGAATATATAAGGCTTCATTGTATAGTTTATTATTATTTGTAATTCAGATCTATGTCTTAAGAATTTTGATTAAATAAGATTAATTTTATATAATAAGATTTGGAATTAATACATTTGTTTACTATATATTTATTAACAATAATTTGTCCTAATTTTAAATTGTTTCATACTATTTCACTCATTTCAATATTTAAAAGAGAAATAAGCATTTGAAATATGTGCATAAATCATGCAAGTCCTCCTGCCAAGATTATGTACTAACAGAAGAAGACAACTTCTTCAAACTATCTTTCAGGTCAAGTATCTTCATTAACCTTATAAATTATTGCTAAATTATTGTGCTGAAATAAATAATCCAGCCATTTAGGAAATTACAAACACATTTTCCTGTGACAAATACATAACCCTTCTATTCAAAAGGAAGTGCCACTTAAATTGTTTGGATTGGGAAAATGCTTTTGGGGTAAGAAACAGCAAGAGGGGAAAGAATTAAACACTTTCTTCTTAACCACTCTTCACTTGGAAACCCATTTTAGCTTAGAAAAAGATTTAGGTGCATGTAGCATCTAGTTCTTGCTGTTTTGTGGCGTGTCGGGGACGATTTTTGCCATGTTTGATAAGATAGTGTAGCAACTTATTGAAGCAAGATGGAGTAATACTTTTCCTTTACGTGTGTGTGTGTGTTGTGTGTGTGAGAGGGGGGGGCTTGCACCTGATCCGAAAGTATATCCTTTCTCTCACTACAGCTGATCCAGTGCCTGAAACAGGGAGCTCTCTCCCGAACCACAGCCAGCACCCAGATGAATGTCCAAAGTTCCCGCTCCCATGCTATCTTTACAATCTACCTTTGCCAAATGCGTGTCTGCTCTCCTGTACACTTGGTAAGGCCATAAGGAGGGGAAGCAGACATCAGAATGGAACATGTCTCTTGCCCCTCTGCTATCAAATGGAAAAGGTGGAATTTTTGGTGGCAGAGATGTAGTGTAGGAATTAGAGACACAACAAGAACTTTGAGTGGATGTAGTGAATGAGAACTTGGGAGCTTGAATCAGTCTCATTATCTCAGAAGAGGAAGCATGGCTTCTCGTACCAGCAGCAAGTTAATTTTGGGGGTGTATTTTTAGTTTTGTGACAATATAACCATAGTTGATATTTTACATTGGTACAGGTACTAGCAAATTATAACATGTAACCTAATGCTGGGACTTGTTCTTACTATAGGTGAATGGAGACACAAATAGTCTTTTGGATGGATCTCAGCCTACCAGTGAATATGAGACCCGAACAGCCAAATTCCACTTTGTTGACCTGGCTGGCTCAGAGAGGTTGAAACGAACTGGGGCCACAGGCGAGAGAGCTAAAGAAGGCATCTCTATCAATTGTGGTTTGGTATGGTGGATTGCTTTTAAAAATGAATATGGTATTTTTGGTTGTTATTTTTTAAGTATATAGCTTTTATTTTATTATTTTCTGTTGGTGAATCTGTTGGTGAATTGTATTTGCTGCCTTGAGCATTTTTGCTTGGATAGAATGGTGGGGTATAAACAATAAACGGGTGGTGAGGAAGATTAAGATTAAGGCCCCTTAATATTCAGTTGAGCATCTTGTGATTCAGGGAACTCTCTTGCACAGCCACAAGCTTCACTCCACAGACTCTCACAGTCATTTTGAAAAGAGCCCTCTTTGCAGTCATTTCAGAACATAAAGAAATGCTCAGAAATGCTCACTAGTGCTCTATCCAGTTGGCCAAAAATTAGTGCACACATGTTCAGCCCGCACCCTGCCCCTCAGTCTTGCTTCATTCTGAGTTATTTCAAAAACAACCAGGAAGGAGGACAAAAAGCAAACTGGCCCATTTTCTTAATCCCTGAAATACTGAGGAATCATTTTGAGTTATTGGCTATATGGTAGGAAGAGTCAAGGAGCTGGGAGGTAGGATGAGGTTGCCCACTCCTAATCTCTGAAATCTATTTGGTAAACATAAAGGTTCCCCTCGCACATATGTGCTAGTCATTCCCGACTCTAGGGGCAGTGCTAATCTCCATTTCAAAGACAAAGTGCCAGTACTGTCTGAAGATATCTCTGTGGTCATGTAGCCGGCATAACTAAATGCCAAAGGCACACGGAATACTGTTACCTTCCCACCAAAGGTGGCTCCTATTTTTCTACTTGCAGTTTTGCACACTTTCGAACTGCTAGGTTGGAAGAAGCTGAGACAAGTAATGGGAGCTCACTCTGTTACATGGAGCATGATTGTGCAGACATTGAAACTATTCAAGAGTGGTGTAAAGTTTTCATGTGGAAGTGCCCTCAATAGTTTAAGGTCTCTACAAAAATGAGTTTGGACATATTGATTAAGAATTGAACTGTTGATAGCAGGCAGGTTTCATAAAAGGGGATTGCCTGTGAAATGTATTATGTATTGCTTCCGGAGGGCAGAGTTCAATTTACTGGAATAGCTGCAAAAGAGTAATTTGGTCTTTACAAAAATATGGAAGTTTGACTAATTTATGTTTTCAATCAGTAACTTTGACATTTAGTTAAAGGGCTGCATCTTGGATCTCTTTTTCATGTCAAATCCTAGAAATATAAAATATGAATGTGACATTGACTTTTTGAAACATGCATCATATAATACACTTGTTGCAAAAAATTTCTAGTGTACGTATAGCACCAAGTAGTATTATCTGACCATGATTATTTCAGACCTTGTAAATTAGGTGTTATCTTGCAAAACAGTGAAAAAATTAAATAACAAAAGCGAAATGGCTCATAAAAGATCGAAGTAGTAATGCTCAGTATCCATCTGGAGGTTAAAAAAAAACCATGAAGAAGAAAACTGGAAGTCCACTGGAAGTCATATATAAAACATAAATATTTGACCAATATGTATTTTTACCAAATACATTTTCCCCATTATTATGAGGGTTAGGAATTTTTAATAAGAGTATATTGGAACTGATGTGTGTTTCATAAATAAAAAGGCAGTTTTATGTAGTTCAATGAAGGTGGTTTCCTAGTCTAGCTGATTCCTGTAATGGAAAAATTGTGTCATTTTATCAGTCTGATCTTCCTTTAAGCGAGGAGAAGCCACTTCCCAGCCAATGTGTGTTATAATCTAATAAGCAGGGAATGGAAGGAGGAAAATAGTCTGGAACTCTGATGGTTATCTGAGAAGAATTTATGGAGTAACAGTTCCAAAATAAAGGCAATAGGGAAAAGAAGACAATTTAATTCCTGATCGTTCTATTTCTCTGACAGCTAGCATTAGGAAACGTCATCAGTGCCCTTGGGGATCAGAGCAAGAAAGCGTTGCATGTGCCCTACCGAGATTCAAAGTTGACCCGGCTTCTCCAGGATTCACTTGGTGGAAACAGGTAAATGGAAGCAAATATTAATAGAGCTCCTTATGCCCGACCGGAAGTCCATAAAAGCATTGGTATGGGGTTGCTGGCGTTGAGCATTTCAGATAAAATGACTGCTCAGGTATGGCCACAGATTTGCTTAATCAGAAGTCAGGACAAGGCCACCAGAGGTGTTTGAAAGAATGAATTTTTAAACATGTTACTAGCTTACTGTTCAAAGCTAATATGGCACTGAAAAAACTGACATGACAGTTTTCACACTTATGACCATTGTAGCATCCCTGTGGCCTAGTAATCAAAATCCAAATGTTTGGTAACTGATTCATATTTATGGCAGCTGCAATTTCCTGGGGTCATGTGATCACCTTCAAAGTCAATGTGGAAGGCAGATTCACTTAACAACCATATTACTAAGTTAACTACAACAATTCACTTAACAACTGTGGCAAGAAATGTCATAAAATAGGGTAAAACTCATTTAACAACGTTCTCACTTAGCAATGGAAATTAGCTTAATTGTGGCTGTAAGTCAAAGACTACCTGTGCATTTTGGATCTGAAATCCCCTGCTTCCTATCCATTATTGAGCAGATAGTTTAATAATTCACGGATAATCTAGAAGAACTGCGTTTTTCAGAATTATGAGTGGGGTCCTTATGTCATCCTATATACATATTTTGGAGCACATGCTTGTTGAGCTGCATTCCCAGATAAATCAAACCCAACCTTTATTGTCAATATGCAACATGTGTACAGTGAAATTGAATAAGACTTCCAAATAAACATATTTGGAAGAAATCAATATTAAAAATGCCTTGACAAACTGCTTTGTTATTCCTATTTGAGCACAGCTGACATTACAGTGTTTTTGAGTCCCTCTGTTTTCCGCTTTTATAGCCAAACTGTGATGATTGCCTGTGTGAGTCCTTCAGATCGGGATTTTATGGAGACACTGAATACCCTTAAATATGCCAATCGTGCTCGCAACATCAAGAACAAAGTGGTGGTGAATCAGGACAAGACCAGCCAGCAGATCAGTGCTCTGAGAGCTGAAATTGCTCGTCTCCAGATGGAACTTATGGAATACAAGGCAGTAAGTAGAAGCCATGGGCAACTGCTTGTTACTGGGAAATTAGTGTTTACTCCTAAATCAAATACAGACTTCTAGCATTAGAAATATCTTTCATGATTTCAATATGTTTTTGAGTCTTTGATGTTTTATATAATCCCACTTAAATACTTCTTTAATAAAACCCAAATCAATTTTTATGAGCTCTGTCTCACTCTTTTTCTATCATCTTCTTTTCTGCAATAGAATCAGGGGTGGGTTCCTACCTATTCAGTCTAGTTCGGCTGAATAGGTAGTAACTCTGGTGGACACGTGACTGTACTGGTTCTATCCTCAGCGGCGCCATCTTGATTTTCTGTTCTGCAGGCGCAGAAAAATCTTAATTGAACAAAATGTAATTTTTATTCCTTTTTTAATGTTCTGTGCATGCGCAGGCTGTTTCAAGTGTAAATATGCACACACACAGAGTATTTACAAACTTTTCCGGGCGCTGAATCGGTAGTACCCACCCCTGAATGGAATCATTATATGTGAACAATCAAAAGCGTTTCTGATGTTCTCTCTTCAAAATGGATATAATGATGAGCTATAATACAATTAGTGAACCCAGAAAATAGGAGCTGACTTAATTTTTCTGCCCCCCTCCATTCTTTTAAAGAGATCCTAGTGTGAAATATTGGCATTTGTGAGGAGTGAAACTACATGTGGAGTACATTTCTCTCTCGGTGTAAATAGATAAGTCAAGGACATGGTTCATGGAGGAAGATAACGTTTGGAGTTAAGGATTAGAATATCCCTTTGGTAATAAGAGCAGAGCTGAAAGTACATTCCAAATTTTCTCAGCTGCTAAACAATCTCTCCCCTCTCTCCAAATACTTTCATCAAATTGTGAATTTACAAGAAAGATGGGACTTAAAAAGCTACTTCTGTATTTTTATTGAATATGTGAACATTCAGAAGTATACTAATTTATTCCCCCGAACTCATTGATTGTGTTTGCACATAATACTTAAGTAAGATTTTTTTAACCATGTTGATCAAGTCTTTTTTCCCAATGAATCATTGCTAAATCCAAACCAGATTGTATTATGCCATTGTGTTATTTCTGAACTAGGTCACTGAATATCCTGCGTTCCCAATGAATTTTTAACTGTAACAATGAAGGAATTGTATCAGCTCTGCTCTGCCATGTAACTAAGAAGTGGGCTTTATGAAGTGTCAGAGGAGAGCTGCTTTGATTGAGGTTCAAATAATAAAGCACCCTTTTGATGTATCTCCAAGAAGTGAAATGAAGTTCCACTTGTAGTCTCTTGCACATTGCTGCTAAGTTATATCATCTTGGCTACTTCACTGGCCTTTAAATCTTTTCTGCACGCTTGCATGCACCAAAGCAGAACAGGCAAAAACTGCTGAGTGGAGGTTTAACTAACTTTTTCACATCAAGATAACACTTCAAAGCAAAAAATGTTTTTTAGCTGAGGCAGCTTCACGTGTCTGTTCTTCTTATGGCAGTTTGCCAGATCTACCTAGATCTGTAGTCCTCTACTTATGACCACAACTGATCCTAAAATTCTTGTTGCTAAGTGAGACATTTGTTAAGTGAGTTTTGCCCCATTTTACAACATTTCTTACCACAGTTATTAAGTGAATCACAGCAGTTGTTAAATTACTAACACGGTTCTTGTGTGAATCTGGCTTCCCCATTGAGTTTACTTGTTACAAAAGGTGATCACATGGGATACTGCAACCATCATAAATATTGCCAAACATCTGAATTTTGATCACATGACTCTGGGGATATTGCAATCATTGTAAGTGTCAAGAACAGTTTTTTTCAGTACCATTGTAACTTTGAATGGTCACTAAATGTATTGTAATTTGAGGAATACCTGTAAAAGCAAATTTATTCTGAATTTCAGTCTACAGTTCTCCTGTTTTTAAGTTCTGGCACACACTTATGATGCTTATATGCAGATTTATTTTTTTATGTTGTAGTTTGTTTAAATGTTATCCCGTATCATGACTATAGCCTCCTGTGCAGACTTCATAATCAAAAACTAAAAATACAAACCGAAAAAATATCTTGTCTACTACTTCTATTGCTTGTTCAAAAGGATATACTGTATATATGGAAGGCACCCTACTTCAACATATGTGAAAATAAATATCTCAGTACCAGAATAGGATATGGTAGGATATGCTCTATAACAGGGGTGTTCAACTTGATTTCATTGAGGGCCACATCAGGGTTGTGTTTGACCTTGGGTGAGCAGGGGTGTGTGGCCAGGATGGGTGTGGCCAGCTTGATGTCACTCATGCTGGGGGCACCTGTGGTGGCCCAAGCGCTCTGCCAGAGAAAACGAGCTCACGAGCTCCATTTTTAGCTGAACGGCCTCCTGCAACCCTCTGCCAGAAAAAACAGAGCTTGGGAGGACCCACCTCTCCTGAAGCTGTTTTCTCTGGCAGACGCACTGCAGACTAGTCTTTTGCTGTTTCCAGGGCGGCCCCATGGACCAGATCTAAGCACCCCATGGGCCAGATCCATCCCATGGGCCAGATCCATGGGCCTTGAGTTTGACACCCCTGCTGTATAACCTCTGCTCTCACAGAATACCCAACTGACAGCTTTTTGTTAATTTCAACCTTCCCCACTGTTTTCTCCCCACCTCAAAGGGTAAGCGTGT
Source organism: Thamnophis sirtalis (assembly GCF_051295495.1). NCBI lineage: Eukaryota > Metazoa > Chordata > Lepidosauria > Squamata > Natricidae > Thamnophis > Thamnophis sirtalis. The sequence continues at coordinate 45,124,860 of NW_028261387.1, read as the reverse complement.
TATTGGAGAAGATGGGTCTGAAGGCTACAGTGACCTATACCAGGAGAACGCCATGTTGCAGAAGGAGAATGCCACTTTACGTATGCGGGTGAAAGCCATGCAGGAGGCCATTGATGCAATCAACATCCGTGTCACCCATTTGATGAGCCAGGAAGCCAACCTGATTCTTGCCAAGGCAGGTGAGACAGTGAGAGCCAGCTCAAAGCCCAGCATAGAGGGAACTCTGTAGACTTCTTCAGTAACCGTGGAATCTTTGAATTTACAGAGTTCCTTCACTAAGGAGTAGATTACATGTGACATTGTGTATATATGGAGACAAATATGCTTAATCTGGGTACTTTGTTTTTGGACTAACAGCCACTTCAGAAATATTTATTCATTCAGTTTATAGAGCTACATACACAATCTGAAACTCAGGGCAGAGTACACAAGGAAAAACAACAAGTAACTGTCATAAAAGAATAAAATATAATAAAACATGCTAGAGGCAGTTCAGACAAAATAAACGATAAAAAAGAATCATGAAATCTTCTCCTCCTCCATCATCTGGGTATTTAGAGTTTAGAAGGAAGACTGATAGCTCAAAGAGGCAAGAACAATACATAGAGTTACTTCTGAATAGTTCCTTTTCTTGGTGTCATCTACAATAGAGATAGCTGGTCTGACAAAGAGATCCCCTTCTTTCTTTTTCTTTGCCTCTGCCAAATGCTATTACTGCAAAACAAAAACTAACAAAAACTGTGGAACATGTTTGTTAGGCAGAGAATCTACCAAATTTTATCTACTAAAACCTGATGTAGATACCATATTTTTCGGAGTATAAGACGCACCGGATTATAAGATGCACCAAGATTTTGAAGAGGCAAATTCTTAAAAAAAGTTTTGCAGACTTCCCCAAAACAACCAGTTTTTTGCGAAAACATCCCCCCAAAAAGGGCATGAATAGCCTTTAGGAGGCTTGTAGAGTGCTCTATTGGGGTGGGGAAAAATGAGCAAAAAACAGCCTGTTTTTTTGCTAAAACGGGCCCGGTTTTTGTCAAAAAAGGGCATGCATAGCCTATTGGAGGCTTATAGAGTGCTCCTGGGGCCGGGGGTGGGGTGTAGCACCCAGGAACACTCTGAAAGCCTCCTAAAGGCTATGCATGGCCATTTTGGTGAAGGGGGCGGGGTTTCGGGAGGAAAAAAAATGCTGTATTCAGTGTATAAGATGCACCCAGATTTTCAGCCTCTTTTTCGAGGGAAAAAGGTACGTCTTGTACTTTGAAAAATATGGTACTTTTCCTCCATATTAAAGTAAGTTAACTAAATGATTATTGTTATATATTGTTTGGTTTTAGGATTGTTGCCTATAGCATTCCTAGTAATCAAGATTTCTTACATTTCTAGGGATATTTTTACCTAGCGTTTTCTCTTAACTGAATTGCTTCAGTTTTAAAAGCTGTTTTTTGTTATTGTAGTTTTGTTTTGTTTCTTATTTGTACTTTTTTTTCCAGGTGATGGTAATGAGGCTATTGGTGCTCTGATCCAGAACTACATCAGGGAAATTGAAGATCTCAGGTAAATAGAAACTTTTTTAAAATTTATGTTCAGGTTTTTGGGGGGTGGGGGGTGGGGAGCTATAAGCCATATTCAGATTTGGGAGAGGAAAAGTTATGGTGTAGAAAAAACATTAAAGCACATAGAAATTTGTAATTTTTCAGACGTTACAGAAAGTGTAAATTAAAGTGCCTAATAATTTCTTCACACACAAAAACTGACTTGCTTTAGTTTTACATTTGTATTGGTGGTACGCAAAATGGTACCAGTACAAAAGAGCAGCAGGCTGTACATGCCTAAAAGATGCAGCAAGCACAGCCGACCAAAATGCAGGAACATACAATTGGAACAGCCATAATTTCATAAACTCCCAATAACCAGATTTCGGTGTCATCCAGGCATGCAAGAAAGGCAGAACTGCTGCATTTGTATAGAAAGATATGGATGGAGCAAGACAATACAAAATAAATGTTTAACATTGACAGTTCCTATAAATATACATCTGGCACAAAGGCACAATTGCCAATTTTTAAACTGATGGATAAGATTAAATCTTCCTTATTTGCAGAACTCCAAAAGTTTAAGTTTTCGGTTGCCTGAGGTAATTTTGTAGGACATTTTGAAACTTGTATTTATACTTGAAAATATTGTACAGAAAAAAAGAATTATATCTAACTTTCATGCTACATTTTGATCATTCCTGAATTCTTAGGAAAAATAATTCTTCAGTGTTTGAATCAGTCCTTGATGTCATTAGACAATTTATGCAATGCAGCCTGTTTTCTATGATCTTGAGAATCTGAGTAGGATGAACTTTTAAAATGTATTTCATCCCTTTATTTTTTATTTTTGAGTTTTCTTCTCTATAAATGGGTTGGGGGGGCATATTTTGGAACATATTTTGCTTATTGGTTCCTGTTCTTGTAATATAAAATCTTTTGAACTTAGAATATTGGGAAATTATGTCATTAAAATAAGGTATTAATTGTGTTGTTTCATGCTTTTTGGGCAAATAAATTTTCCCTACCAGAAAACTTCAAAGAAGTTTTTATCTAATTATGATGGTGTGGTTTTGTTTGCGTGTGTCTATGTGTGTCTCCTTTGTAGGACAAAACTCTTAGAGAGTGAAGCTATGAATGAATCACTACGCCGCAATCTGAACCGGGTTTCAACCAGGCTGCCCTACACCCTGGGCTTATCACCAGCAATTGGATTGGGAGATTCACGTTCCCCTGCCACCTCGGTGGAAGCTGAAGCCACTGACGTTCTACAGTGGGCCAAGCAAGATGTTGAGAGGCTGAAGAAGGAGACAAAACAGCGAAGAAAAAGGTAAACCACATTTCCCATTTCATCAAGTGCCAGTGATTGGATTTCGACTCTTTATAACAATGCCTAGGGATGGCTCATCCCCTCTCTCTCCGCCCTTCCTACTCTGCACCCATTCTTGTGTCTTACAGTGGTGGGTTCCGGATCCCGTTGCAAATGGTACAGCTGCAACTGGGCCCGGCATCCTCCACATGAACGCTCGCAGCACGCACGCATGCACATGTGTGCAGCGGCACATGCGTCCTACCCTCCACAAGCCTCGGCAATGCTCCAGCTGCCTCGGCGGAGCGGCGCTCAGGCGCTGTATGCACCGGGCACATGCGTGGAAGAACCGAAGAGTTTAAAGACAGGTAATGACGACGGGCGGGCTGGTGAGCCCTCCAAAGCACCGGAACGGAACGGTACCTGGTGCTCCGGGCAGGCACCGGTACGCCCATACCGGGGTGTACCACCTGCAACCCACCACTGGTGTCTTAGCAACCATTATTGAAGACTGCAGCTACCCAGAGTCACCTATGTGTGAGTTGGGTGGCTATATACATTTATTAAACAAATGAATGTAATCAGAGGTATGAGTGTGGTGTGTAGTGGTTAAAGGGATTGGGATAGAGTCTGTGAGCTATAATTCCTCCTTGGGCATGACTAAATAGGATAACTTTAGGTCTGTCACTCTCAGCCCTAGAAATAAGACAACAGCAAACTACTTCAGAAAATTTTGTCAAGAAAGCTTTGTGGATTTATCCAGGCAATTGGCAGAAGTTAAAACTAACTTGGGCATGGACATACAGACACACAAATCAGTGATGCAGTAAAAAAAATTGCTGGGCATCCCTGCTTTGGGACTTATTTCAATTAGAGTGATAAAACGTAGGGCTAGGATGACTGGCAGGATTTCTTATTCTGGCTCCTGAATTGTGTATGTATAAGGGTTTGAATTATCTATCATTTGTTCCTCCTTAGTATAAGAAACCAGGATTGGGGGGGGGGGTGTCAAACAGACTTTTAATACCACATTTTTTCTATTTCTTGGATCCCTAGAGTAGCAATTTAAATGCTAATTTATTAAATAGATTTGGATCTCTAATTAAAACATTATAGATTGTGTTTCAGCCGGCTGAAGAATTTTTACTAAAGTTCAGTGTGTTCTGCAGCAAGAAATAAACACCACTGTGCCCTGTGGCATCACTCCTGTGTAATTACGCATACATTGTACTCATACTGATATTTATAAATTAGGTTACCTTATAAATTAGGTATTGTGTATCTTGTTATTCTGCTTGTCTCTATGCTCACTCTTGTGATGAACGTCTGCTGTTATTGCTAGACTGGTATACATAATGTAAAGATAGTAAGTACGGATGGATCTGCCTTGCTGAGGGCTTGTGAAGATATTGTCAAGTAAAGGGACTTGGCCAAGATTTATAGAAAGATTAATATTTAGACTGGCTGTCCTTTTGGTGTTTTTCATTATCGATATAAACGAAAGCAATGTTCTTTTGATAGTAATGATATCAACTCTGATAGTGGATCTTCTGCCTTTTAAGCTAAAATCTTAGGATAAAAGAAATGGCCTAAAAACAAAACAAATGTTGACATAAAACTCACTTTTCTTTGATAGCCCAGAGAAAGAAGGGTTTAAAAAGCGGTTGAGGTTGCAGCAGGGAAACGAGGCAGATGAGAATGATGAGAATGAGGCAGAAGAGGTAAGAGGCTTTCTTTCTCGTTTGTGCGTAACTTCCATGGTCTTTTACTCACTCATCCACAGGGCTTCATTTACTGCAGAAGCTTGATACAGAGGATAAGAGCACTTTCCCAAGAACAGAGTGCAAGTTCAGGTTGGACTAAAAGGTTCAGGTTATGTGCACATATACACAATTTTGGCACACCTTTACAAAAAGGTTTGCCTTCACTGGCCTAGATCTATTCTAAACCATGTAGGTTTTAAACATAACACCCACCACTTTGTATTTTGTCCAGAAATGAATTGGCAGCCAATGTAGTGCTTTGGATGCCAAGTTTTCTCAATACCCATTCTGATTGAATTTTCTAGTCCTCCATAGTTTGCTGATCTTTTCAGTGGAAGAATATGGTTAAAATTAAGAGGGGAGGTGTGATTTCTAGGAGATAACATCTGACAGCCTCTGGACATATGGCAATTTAATGTTAATGATTCTAAACCCTGTCTATATGTTGAAATCTCAGCACATTTAAGACTGTCTTAAACATTGCAAAATTTACCCTACCAAATTACCACCAAAGTCAGTTCCCATTGGAGTAAAATGAGCAAACAAAAATTGACAACAGTACATCAAGTCCAAATAGAAATTGGGTGGGGTTAATATTGGGATATCTTCTAAGGAGTAGTATTGCAACTCATTTATTTTTTGTCATGGTTTTCCTCCTATTTAAGGAGGAAAGGGATGAAAGTGGCTGTGAGGAAGAAGGTGGCCAGGATGAAGAAGATGAAGAAGATTCAGGGAGTGAAGAAAGTCTGGTGGATTCCGAATCAGATGTCGAAGAAAAGGGTAAATATCATGCAGTAAATGTTGAAAGATTTCATAGAGTGTAATGCAGTGGTGGATTGCAGGCGATATGCCCTAGTATGGGTGTACCGGAGCCTGCCTGGAGCACTGGGTACCATTCCGGTACAGTGCTCCAGAGGGCCCACCTGCCCACCTGTGCTCCTTACCTATCTTTAAAGTCTTCGGTGCTTACGCGCATGTGCACGCCGCATACAGTGCCTGCGTTCTGCTGAGCAGCTGAAGCGTCGCAGAGACTCGCAGAGGCATCACTAGAAAGTAAGGCCCATGTGTGCGCTGCATGCGTCCATGTGGACGCCACTGGCTCCATTCCAACTGTACCGGTTGGAACGGGATCCGGAACCCAACACTGGAGAAATGCCATCACTGTAATGATTAAAATATGAGAACCATCATATCAAAACAGATTAAAAATTCAATTTCGTCCAGCAACTGTTTCCACATTGGCCTATCACTGGGCCAATGAAAATCTCAGAAGTAAATGCATTTACTTCTATAGCAAAATAATTTTCCCATTCATATTTGTCAACAACAAATAAATAAATCTTTCCTGGTTTCAGGTGAATGCATAGCAGCATACTAATTTCAGGTACATATGAGTCTTTTATTAGGATTGATCAGTGCATAGGCCATATTCTGTCATTTTAAGTATTGTTAGTTGTGCTTCCCAATAACTTTGGGAATGCATTATATAACCTTGGACATGTTAGTAGGATGATGGAAGCTGTTATCTAAGACATTGGGTGGAAAAGGTCATGTTCAGTTTAATAAGAGCTTTATGCTTTCCTGTCTTAAAAGAAGGCTGTAGTGAATTGAGTTCTCACCATCTACAAAATATAGCACAACTCTTGGTTTTTGAAGGCAGCACAAGGCAATAGCCAATTCCTTTGATGGCACTCCATTTTTCTGAAAAGAGTCACTTTTTAGAGTGTGACATAATTTAAATAAACAAATGGGCAGCCCCACATGATTGAATTTTTTTTAAAAAAAAGTCATGAGAATTTCTCCAAGCAAAACAGGTTCAAAATATCAGCAATTTTACTAAAGACTGAATGCAATTGATTGACTGATTGATTGTTAGATAGGCAGATTCATATAAGAAGATGGCCTGGGGTGTAAGATATGGTAATATTTATTTCTATCCTTTTCCCCCCAACTATTTAGCAGCAAATTTCCAAGCTGATCTTGCTGACCTGACCTGTGAGATTGAGATCAAACAGAAATTAATTGATGAACTGGAGAACAGCCAACGGCGCCTACAAACCTTGAAGCACCAATATGAGGAAAAGTTGATTTTGCTACAGAACAAGATCCGTGACACTCAGCTGGAGAGAGACAGGGTGCTGCAGAATCTCAGTAAGGGCTTACTGGTTGGGAAAACTGGATTTTTATAGATTGATCAGAGAGTCTGCTTGCGTTGTTTTGGTATTGAAAGGATTTTTATCTGTAATGCACAGTCAAAGCTCTGGTTTGAATGCACAAGAACTATCTGTATCTCAAACCTGAGTTAGTAAGTAAATCTTCAATTAGATTTACACTTTATGTCAAACTATGAGTTGTTTTAATTGCAGTGGTATGGCCTGTCCATAATCTTAACTCTGTAAATTGTTGCTGAGAAATCACAATAACTAGGTATGCACAACATACTAATTCATAATTTGCAATGTGTGACTCAAAGCTTACTCTCAAAATTGTCAAATGTTGTGTAGTCAGAAAGATCAGTTTAAATTGTATATGCGTATTAACCCTGTTTCCTTCAAAATATATGCTTTTTGTTTCCCATATGTTATTAGCTCCTAATGATTGAAAATTAGGGACGCGGTGTATCAGTGGCTAAGACGCTGCACTTGTTGCTCAGAAAGTTTAGCTGTTCGGTGGTTCGAATCCCTAGGGCTGCGTAACGGAGTGACATTAACAAGTAACTTGTTAACATCCTGTTAACAGCATTCTGTGCACCTTCGGCGTTTAGTCATGCTGGCCACAGGACCACGGAGATGTCTTCGTACAGCACTGTCTCTTCAGCTCTGAAATGGAGATGAGCACTGCCCCCTACAGTTGGGAATGACTAGCACATATGTGCGAGGGGAACCTTTACCTTTTAATGATTGAAAACTGATCAAAAAAAAGTTTTATACAATATTATAACTACTGCCTTACTATACATTCTCAAGAACGTGCCATTTCAAAATATGATGAATGTTGCATGATTGAATGCTTTCTCCAAGTAAGACATGGGAGATGACCTGAATTCCTGGTATTAGCATGATAATTACTGCTTTGTGATTTGAGAGAAAAAGTCATGAAGTTCTCAAGTTGCTCTCTGAATAGGTATGTTCCTGGGAAGGTTTGTATTCTTCCTGAACTGTGACTCTGATTCCTATGATTTTGGGAGAATATAGGATTTAATTTAGTTATGTTGTTATATATTTTTGTTATGTAAGAAGAGTGTCAGAAATATAATGTTTTTTTAGGTCTTCAAATATGGTTGCCATAGGTTAGGTCTGTTTGAAAAATCTCCTGTGGTTTGTCTTAATTTGCATCATATGTTGATTCCATTAGTGCTTTATCAGAAACTGCTCCAAGCACAGTGCCTTAATAGAGATTTAGATGAAATTGTTTTGCTTTGTTTTGCTTTCCTCTTCTCAGGCAGTATGGAATGCTATACAGAAGAGAAGGCTAACAAAATTAAAGCAGATTATGAGAAACGCTTAAGGGAGATGAATCGTGATTTGCAGAAGTTGCAGGCTGCCCAGAAGGAGCACGCTCGCCTTCTCAAGAACCAGTCTCGATATGAGCGAGAGCTGAAGAAGCTGCAGGCAGAAGTAGCAGAGATGAAGAAAGCAAAGGTAATTCAGTTGTGCCTTTTTGTGTGTGACAGAGAGTCTGTCTGTGTGTTTTCCTCATGACTATACTGGACATAGGCCAGAGTCAGAGTGTAAGGAGGAACATTTGTTGAACAAAAAAAATGGCAAAAAAAGGTCGGCCTCTGTCTCTTTTCCCCCCCATGCTTTTATAGAGAGAATCTTGTACCATTTTTATTTTCTGAAAGGCTCAGTGAGGTTCAATCAGGCCAAAAGTTAGTAACTTGTTATCCGCTGTGTGTTTATCTTGCTATTCCAGCAGAAATTTAAATTTGGGTCATCTCTGTACAAAAAACCACACACATCCCTTGACAGTATCTTGGCCCTATATCAATACCAATTCAAACTATTTGTACCCTCGAGTTAGTTAAATTTGCTGTTTTGGTAAGACTCTCTTCTTCATTATCAGTACTATTGAGTTACCTGTTACTTACAGGTAGCCTTGATGAAACAAATGCGTGAAGAGCAACAAAGACGGAGAATGGTGGAGACCAAGAGGAACCGGGAGATTGCCCAGTTGAAGAAAGAGCAACGTAGGCAAGAGGTGAACAAGAACTCCCCCCCCCATTCTTCAACGTTTCCCACTTTGGGTCCTTTGGCAACTTTGATTATGCTACATCGATGTGGATATTGGAGATATAGCCAGAGGATCCATAAGTATAGAGGCTTATGTAGAATTAACATGGTGCTTCTCCTCCTCCTTTATACATTCCATGTGGTTTACGTTGTGTGCATACATAAAGCTGTGTTTTCACAATATCTATATCAGTAAATTATTTCAGAGAAATACATCTCTACTCTATATGTAGTTATTCAGGAAAAGTGACATTGTAGAAGATGAAGCCTAAAAAAATTATGGTTATATTTTAACTTTATGAAATACATAATTTTATATTAGAATATATCACAATTAACAATAGAAAGATGAGGTGTAAACTTAAAAATATACAATATTATAAGCTAAAATATTGGTTTAACATCTAATATGGAATTTATCGAAAGAGAATCCTGAACTTTTTATTTTGGTACTTTTGCTGAAGGAACCGATATAATCCACAATGTAACATTTTAAGCAAGTTTAAATATTTTAACCACTTTTAAAAATGAACAAGAAAGAAAAGAAAGCAATTCCAAATACTCCATAAAAAAAAGCCATACTGTCTTGGATAGCTTTCCCCTCTCCAGATGGTGTACCATAAAAGAGCTGAATAAGAGCAGGGAGTTAAACTTCAGGGATTTATTTATTTACTTATTTTGGAGCTGGAGTTTCAATTAGAGGAACTCCTGACAGCCTTAGAAAATAATTGCTAGAAGAAGAACTGATATTCCCAACAGTGCTACAAGAATAACATTAGATCTTAAGGAAAAAAATGCAATGAAAGTCTGAAACCAGAGTTTTCCCATCTTATATAATCCACAGTTTCTGCAGGATGTATACAAATTTTATCTATTAACTCTTTATCAATAATCATACTGTTAATTTCGATCCATAAATCCCATTGGACTACAACAGGAAACATTTGGACAATCCCTGACAAACTGACATACAGTATATATTAAGCCTCAAGATATTATTAAGAGCTTTATCAGAGCAGTCAGTGGAGCATCCTAAGGAAAGTTTATTTCCTGGATGCTCCATTGTGGGATGTTGTCGATATTTTTTCCCATTGTTCCTACAGTATCAGATCCGAACTCTGGAATCTCAGAAGCGACAGCAGGAGATCGTCTTGCGCAGGAAAACCCAAGAGGTGAGGTGCAAGCTTAGGGTGTACAAGAATAGCAAGTGATAAATCTGTGCTTTTTTAAAAAAAAAAGTATTTGCCAGCCTACAACTTTGGAAATGTCTCCTTGTACTTGGATAATACATGTGGGTTTCTTGAGTGTGGTTTGTTGGATCACTCACACATAGCCATTGAAACAGAAATCTCAGGTAATGAACCAAGAAAAATATCTTGTGCTTATGAATCACGGGAACTCTGCATAGAGTGGGTGTGGGAGACCCCAAATGTATCTTTTGAGCATGTAAATGTATTAAACAGAATTATAATTTTTTTTTATCCAGACAAATCTGTAATTTCTTACCAAGAGACTGAGCATACTACTTCATTAGTGAAGTTGCTAAATTTGGTCTTGGCTTAGATCATCTGAGCTTGATTATAGATAATGTCTGGCATTTTGCATCATTTTGCCCTACATCTCAAAAACCTTATTACTTGGGAGAAAATTCTTCCCCCAAATTTAGCTGCCTTTGTCCTGAGCCATTTGCCCTTCCAGTTTGGGGCTGTTATTGGAGATAACTGGGATCACTTTTGATTCTTCTCCTGAAACTTGATGCCTCAACCTATTTTCATATTTCTATTTGTCAAGACTCTTTTTTCTTCTTCTGGATTTCCAGGTCTCTGCTTTGCGTCGTCTCGCCAAACCTATGACTGATAGGGTTGCTGGGAGGATTAACCAGAAACAAGCCATGGGAGAGCCCGGTGCTGAAGTCTCCACCAGCACTACCAGCTCCTTAGAGTCAGAATCTGGTTCTCGTTCTGTCTCTAGCATTGTACGCCAGTGGAATAGAAAAACCAATGCTTTGCTGGGAGATTCTCCTTCCTCCTCAAATGGAACTCGGACAATCAGGTAAGATACCATGTTAACTCTCTGGTTATATTTCAAGCTATTCAAGGGATCTGTCAGAAAGTGCATATTTGTGTGTGTATTATATGTGGGTTTCTGTGAACATAGGTGGCTCAGTGGGTAAGATGCTGAGCTTGTCGATCAGAAAGGTCGGCAGTTCGGCGGTTCAAATCCCTAGCACCGCGTAATGGAATGAGCTCCCATTACTTGTCCCAGCTTCTGCCAACCTAGCAGTTTGAAAGCATGTAAAAATGCAAGTAGAAAAATAGGGAAGGTAACAGCATTCAGTGCGCCTTCAGCGTTTAGTCATGCCGGCCACATGACCACGGAGCCACCTTCGGACAGCACTGGCTCTTTGGATTTGAAACCAAGATGAGCACCGCCCCCTAGAGTCAGGAATGACTAGCACATAGGTGCGAGGGAAACATTTACCTTGTCTGTGAACATATTGATACTTTCTTGCCTCCTGGAGCTTTGGGTTTTCTTGATAGCTTCCTCTTGGTAGCATTCAGAATGGTTTCTCACCCTCTGCTTCAGAACTACTTGGAGTAGCAGGGATGAGAGTTTAGCATAATGGTAGGATTGTGCTGCTCATCTCTTGTTTGTGATCTCCCTCCGTAGGAAAAGATTCCCAAAGAAAGGTGCAAACCAGACTTTTAGTAAGGCAGCCCGCCTGAAGTGGCAGTCACTGGAACGCCGTGTCTTTGATATTGTCATGCAAAGAATGACTGTCATCAATCTGGAATCAGATATGGAGCGTCTTATCAAGGTGACAAGGGGGGATGGCTCATAAGGGTGGATGTCTTCATTGGGATAGAAGGGAAGGCTTGGGGGCAGAGTTTCTTGCAGGACAGTAGCCTAGCAGAACAATTCAATTCTTTCTTCTTGCTTTCAGAAACGTGAGGAGTTGTCACTGATGCAGGAAGGACTACTAGGAAAGAGGGGGAAACTACAGGCTGAGAACCCAGAAGAACAGAAGGGATTGCAGGAATTGAATGAAGAGATTGAAGTGTTGGCTGCCAATCTTGATTACATAAATGACAGTATTTCTGACTGCCAGGCCACCATTATGCAGATTGAAGAGACCAAGGTGTGTCCCATTTCCATCTGTGGCAAGGGATTTGAGAGGGGGGATTCCATAATTTATGTATGAGCCAGAGATTAATTGAGGCCGATAGCTCTTTGCTCTTAGGAACAGTAGAGACTAAGGGATTATTGTGTTTCACAATCCTTATAAGATCCCTGAGAGAATTGGAAATATTTTCTCTTTTTTCATTGTGGAATTACATCTTATCAGTCTGGTAATTTGTTATTTACATTAAGGCATTAGTACTCTAGAAGAATTCTCTTGTTGTAGAAAAAACAGGGAGAAGGCTCTAGTAATCCCCAGTGGGTTCACTTGTTGAATGAATAATTGAAATTGGCTACTCATGCACTACTCTATTGAGAGAATATCAAGGCTAGTAAAACCAATATTTAGACAGGGAAACAATGTTCTACCCCCAGACTTTCTCATTCTATTTCTTCTCCCTATGGGTCTCTTCTTACTAGGAAGAATTGGATTCTACAGATACCTCTGTGGTGATCAGCTCCTGCTCTTTGGCTGAAGCACGACTTTTACTGGACAATTTTCTCAAAGCATCCATAGACAAGGTAAGTCAAGGCTAAGAATTCCTGAGAGGTATAGCTAATCCAGTAGCAAATGTAACTGGTTACAATATTAGTCTGATCTATCCATGGAACTCTTGGAGAAATATATTTCAAAATATTAAAAATCTTATTCCATTCTAAAAGCATTTCTCTTTTAGAATAGAGTAAGATTTTTAATATTTTGAAATATATTTGCAGTGAAACTCTTTTTAATCCTTGTGCTTTATTCAAACACTTCACTAAGAAGTAGAATAAGGCTTAAAGCTCTGACTGAATATTATGATTACAGATTTCTGGTTGTGTCTCAGTAGGGGTGGTATTCACTTACCTTCCCTGTGAGCGCACATAGATACCTCCATGCATGCGCACAGCCTTCTGTGCGCTTTTTGTGGGAAAAAATGGCCTAAATGAGATGCCGTAGAGCCGGAGAGGGTGGGCGAGGCCACCTGCGATTTCTACCTGTTCAGGCGAACTGGTCCAAACCAGTAGAATACCACCTATGCTTAGTACCCATTGCAAGATACAGAATCCCATTGCATAAATAATAATATAGCCTTATTTATGAGTGAGAATAAAGCTTATGATCAAGTTCTTTAATTTTCCAATCTCTGAAAATAGAGTCTGCAGGTAGCCCAGAAGGAAGCTCAGATCCGCTTACTGGAAGGACGTCTGAGACAAACAGATGTGACTGGCTCCTCTCAGAACCATCATATTCTGGATGCCCTACGAGAAAAAGCAGAATCCCACCCTGAATTACAGGCACTCATTCACAATGTGCAGCAAGGTCTGTTTTCTTATTCACCTATCTGCAGTGCTCTTCTATAGCAACACCTCATATATATATATCTGTGTGACAAGATTTGAGGACAATCACTACATAACAAAGACTTCAAATAGCCAGGCTGCTATGTGATGAGTAAACCATGAACTGAGCATTTAAACTTACCTCTGAGGCTCTTTTTCAGTTGAAAGTGTGTTTGTTCTGAGTTCATTCTTGTGGTCCTTCTGCTTCTGTAAATTGGAGATTAGTCTTCTTTTGCCAAGTTGCCCTCTTTAAAAAATTAAGAATAACCTTCTCGTGTCCTTTGGATATTCTCTAGAGCAGGAGCCACCAACCTTTGGGACCTCAGTGATCACTAAATGCATAATTTTAAATCCCGCAGGCCACTAATATGATTTTTTAAAAAAGATAAATAGTATTTAGTACAATATAAAAAATGCAAATAATTTTTCTGTGGACCACCAAAATTTTCTCACAGATCACCAGTGGTCCATGAACCACCCTTTGGTGACTCTAGAGACATTTTCCTAGATAAGCTTCTGATACAGAAGCAGTGCTGATGTCTGTGTGCTGACGAATATGATCCCAATGTTGGTTCTTTTCTGCGTAGAAAATGGCTATGCCAGCACTGATGAGGAAGTCTCAGAATTCAGTTTGGCTTCAGAGGGAAGGTGAGTATCCTCAGAGAAAGTGAGAGGCGTGTGTGTGTATGTGTGTGTGTGTAAAAATGGGAGAAATGGAAATTATTTTTGTTGACCAGTGAACCAACTCACGGTCATCAAGGAATCCCTATGCTCCATTTTTTATACCAAAAAAAATAATATCCAATTCAGCATGGAGTGCTTGTGTCAGGAATAACTCAGAGTCTGAGTATCGCACTTAGAGGAATCTCTTTGGGGTTGGTCTCATTTGGATTCTCTATAGGTGCATATAAAAATTGCATGTACCAAAAAAATCTCCTTCTGTGTCCTGCAGCTTTTCCCAGTCTTTCTTCATGAAAGGTTCTGCGAGTCAGGATGACTTCAAATGCAGGGTAAGTTGAAAGCTGCATTTGGCCAGTGTGGCTATAGGCGTTTTATGTCTTTGTAAACATCTGACTGCTCTTCAGTTAAACAGTGAGAATAATTTGCGTGAAGTATTAAAATTTAACATACAAGTCCTAATAGCAAGGTGCATTTTAAATTAGAAATTGATTGCTAAGCATATTGTTAATTTATGTTTAGTTGATGGACTTTTTGCGTTTTGAAATTTTACTGCTTTTTAATTGTGAACCACTCAGAGTCATTAAACTGGGATGGTAATTAGTACTAAATATTCCTCCTTATCTCTTTGTATGTCCCTTTCCTTTATTGTCTTTAAACCAAACTTTCTTCAGTGACTTAATGACCCTTGAGACTTATTGCATCCTAAAATTTAGGATGATCACAATGGATATCTCTTGCCTGAATTCAAATCTAAATCTTGTGCTACATTTTACGAACCAATAAGGATAGTTAAATTCAGCCAGGGAATAATACCTGACTAGGTGATTAATGCTCTGACTTGATTCTTTTGGGACTTTGTTTTAGGGAGAGCCTAAACTGTCTGCTCAAATGAAAGCTGTATCTGCAGAGTGCCTAGGGCCCACATTGGACATCTCCACTAAGAACATCACCAAGTCATTAGCGTCTCTCATGGAAATTAAAGAGGACAGTGTTGGATTCTCCATCCATGATCCTTATTATAAGGAGAAAGTCTCCCGCACCATCAGCCTGCCTATCCGAGGGAGCACATTGTAAGTCCTGATTATAGCAATAGTGATAGCACTTAGACTTAGAGACTGCTTCACAGTGCTTTACAGCCCCCTCTAAGTGGTTTACAGAACCATCATATTAACCCCAACAATCTGGGTCCTCATTTTACCAACCTCAGAAGGATGGAAGGCTGAGTCAACCTTGAGTTGGTCAGAATCGAACTCCTGGTAAGTGGAATGCCAGAGCCTGCAATACTGCATTCTGACCACTGCACCACCACGGGTCTTATAGAGGTAATGTTATAGAGACAATGACCTCTGAGTAAGTTCTCTTGCATGTTGAGAAGTGGAGATGCTATTGGCTTGAAAACTGGGAGCCCAGTACTTCAGCATTATTTTGTGTAAACCAATATATGATTCATCCTTTTAGCAACCCAAAATTTTGTTTTCTTGATGGTAGTAGTTAGTGAGCCAGAGAAATAACCAGGCAAGGAAAAAACAATGATCTGTGTATTACATTCAGACCAGAATCAACTTTTTATTGATTGCAAACTTTACAGAAATTTTAACAATAAACATAAGAAGTCTTTAATTCATTACATTACATCATTTTTATGAAATCATCTCAAAACTCTCTTCATAATCCTCAGTCAGCTAGCAGCTTCACCTGATAGTAGTTCAAAATATAGAGCCCCCTAATGAGAAAGTAGGAGCTTTGCTTTTGTTTTGATTACAAAAAGGTGCTTCAGAGAGCATCTCACAATCCCTACCTGCAAGTCTTCAAAGCAGCCACACTTTTCCTTTTAAGCAGCAGTCACAGGATGTTGGGAAAAGGTACAACTGCTTTAAAAAGAGTTGCGGACAGATGGTTTGTTCATGTCCCATATGCTCTGAAACCACATTTTAGAGTGAAAACTGAAGCATTGTGCAGTCTGAGCAGGAACCGTTTCCTGCAGGATGTGGCTGCTGAATATTTAGAAAACTTAGTTTATACAAATGACGTAACCTATATTAGTCTCCATCGGTTATGAATTGGCAAGGATAAGTATAGGTACTAAAATAAATATAAATGTTTCTGCACATAGGAGGAATCTTGCAAACATGGAAGGTACTGGAAACTGAATTAATATTCCCAGTCTATTTCAGTTCCTTGACATTTGTTTTGCAGTGTTTTAAGAGATCATCTACTCCCATGTGCTCCTTCATCGAAATATTTGCATCTGCAAGAAGATTATGTACATCCTATCTATCTCCCTGACATTAGGAATGTTTTGAAGCAAATGATTCCCCAGGCATTTAGCACTTCATTCATTCCAATAAGAGAATTTTTCAAATAATATCTTCTGTCTTTTTTTCCTCTCTAGCCCTCGACAGTCCCGAGTCACAGACACTTCACCCCTTACAAGGAGGAAGTCATATGACAGGGGCCAGTCTATCAGGTAAGTGCATAAGAAGGGGCCCCTCCTTATCTTTTATTTTCCTTGTCATCCAGTTGACTTGCTTGGTGGAACAGGATCTGAGAGTGGTGAGAGATGATTTGCAAGGAGCAAACCAGCCTCCAATCAGAGTAAATCATCGCATCTTTCTTTCTTGCCTAGAAATCCAGATGTTGGATTCACTCCTCCCTCATCCCCTCCCAGCAGACCACGCAATGACCGCAATGTCTTCTCTCGGCTCACTAGCAACCAGAGCCAGGGCTCTGCATTAGACAAGTAAGATTAACTCTGAGATTTGGAGGAAGTTCATTTCCCAAGGATAAAGAGAAGAATTTATGGTTATAGCTGCTGGCTCAAAAAAAAAAAAAGTTTCTCCAAATTTTCCATTTTATCCAATACTGAAAACATTTAGGTTTTTTTTTGTTTTGAGTTGTTGTTTTAGTTTGGGGTTTTTTTGAGAGGGGAGGGGGACCTGGAGGTATGTTGTCCCATTTGCACTGGAGTTAGCTCTCTGCTTCAGCAATCAGGACATTTAGTAGCAACCAGACAAGATTTCCCTGGAACTTCCCCAAATATGTAAGAAACCTAAATAACAGTTATACCATTTCCCCATCCAGGACCAGCATCTAATTTTATACATTCCATAATGTCTCATTGCTAAATGATTGCTGCCTCTCTTCAGCGTATTTAGATGGTTGCTAGGAAGCATGAAATCTCTCTCCAATTGTGTCTGCAGCCTCCCACAGCTAGGAGTCTCGTTTTCAAAACTCTACACATGAATGTTGAGAGGATGCAAGTGTATTTTTTTTCAAGATAGGTTTGAGTTGCCAGCATCTCCAAATAGCTGTTAATTTGCTCTATTAACAGGACAAGAGTTGCATATGCTTTCAGCTTTCCAAATACCGGCCTGTGTACTCTTGAGATCAGGATATGAGAGAGGGGAATTGTAGCATCAAAAAACTGATGATGTTCCATTAGTGCTTTAAGCTAATTTGTTCAGTATAGATCAACTTCAGCTAAGTGACTATTGAAGTTTCAAAGAAAAATAAAAGCAGTACAAAAAACATAACTGACAGCCATTTGTAGAGGGAATTTGACACCACAGTGATCACATCCTCATGAGGAAGTATCATGGAAGTCACAAAAGACTGCTCAGAGGTTACCCACCAACCTTGGTAGATTGCATTGTACGCCTGGTGTCTTTCTCCACACATATGTGCAATAATTTAACATCATTGGAGTTTTCATTGCCTTTTTCCTAAAGCAAGTTTCAAGACTTTGTGTATAATATCAAGGGTTTAGTGAGTGGGAAAATACCTATTCAAATTGCAGGTGGTTTCTGCTTGTGCTCCTTCTGCTCCTGAGCCCTCTCTGTCTACAGCCTGCTATCTTTTTGATCTGCCCTGCTAGCTTGGATGCAATAACAAACTTCCCCCTTCTGACTTTATGCTGCTGCTTTTCTTTCTCCTGGTTTTAATCACCCATAATCCTGCTAATTTTCTATTCCTAGGTCTGATGACAGTGATTCCTCTATCTCGGAGGTGTTGAGGTATAAAACTTACTGTTTATTATATAACTCCTTTGGCCTTGTTCTTCTTTTCCCATTCTATTTTCTTTTCCTGCAATTGAAATCTGCATGTCACCTGAGACCCTGATGTAGTATTTCTTACCTTCCTCCCTTTCTACTTTCTGAGTGCTAAATATACCTCCAGCTGACTAAGGAATGTTTCAGGCCCATTTCCTGTGACTTGGAATACGCAGGTAGTCCTTGACTTACGACCACAATTGATCCCAAAATTTCTGTTGCTAAGCGAGACTTTGTTAAGTGAATGTTGCCCCATTTTATGACCTTTCTTGCCACAGTTGTTAAGTGAATCACTGCAGGTGTTCAGTTAGCAACACAGTTGTTAAATGAATCTGGCTTCCCCATTGACTTCGCTTATCAGACGGTTGCAAAAAGCGTTTACAGGATCCTGGGATATTGTAATCGTCATAAATATGAGTCGGTTGCCAAACTTCTGAATTTCGTAGGTCCATCAAGAAGCTGCCACGATTGTATGTGTGAAAAACAATCATAAGTTACTTTTTTCAGTGTTGTTGTAACTTCACTAAATGAACTGTTGTAAGTCGAGGACTACCTGAAACATGATTTCTTCCAAATTGTCCTCCTTATATGTATTGAAAATCACCAGCCAGAAGTGGATTAAATTTCCATCCTGTCTGGAAGTCCTAGTTAAACCACCAGCTCATGTCTGAAGCTTTCAGTCTTTTTTGCCCCAAAAGCTTTTTTGTTCTGCTGAGTTGACAGACTCTCCCTCTATTGTTGAATCAGCTGACAATATCAGTATAAAAGTTGCCCTCTCCCTTGTTGATCCTTATCCAACCTCCGCTTGTTTCTGTTCTGCAGAACAGAAGTCACCAAGCTTCCCTCCAAAACAATGGGTAACAAACTCTATAGCAGTTTGGGTAAAAGACTGGAAGTTTCAAATATCCTTTCTAAGAATACATTTTCTGTCCTTTTCTCCTGCATTTAGTTTAACTGCTTAGTAACTATTGCTGCTTCCACCTATTTCCACAAGATACTTCATGTTAAGTTGTGGGCGAATAGAAGAGATAGAGGCAGATCTTTGACGTCAAACTCTTTATTGCAACAAGCAATAACCAGCAAATGTCTGTTTGACAGCTTGCCCTTTTATAGGGAGCTGTCAAACGGTTCAGCCAATCACAGTACAGTATTTTTCCCGCCTTGGTGGCGGACCTGAGTGAAGCCTTCATCTTTGGCTTCACTCCTTCATTTGGATATGCAACACCTCATTTGGAATCTTCTCATTAACCCAAGCCTAGATAGGCCTTGGGAACATTTACTACCTCCATGGCATATTGAGGGTGGAGGGGGGGATGAATAGATTTCTATAGTAAAGCCTCCAAGTCCTGTAAGCGTAGATTTCTACTGTTCCAGTTCCCTTTTGGAAGAGAAACAATTTTAAAAAGAGAGAAAATGTAAAAATCACTTGTCAACTTTAAATATTAAATTGTAAACATTACATGTTATAGGAGACAGATTATGCAGTTGCCCAAATTTACAATATACGGCAGCTGACAAACTAGTTAAATGGAAAAATCCAAAAGACCACTAGATGGCAGTGGTCTGCTACAAATAATACGATCTCTTTTATAAAATGGGAGACTGTGCAATTTAATAATATAGATTAGAGTAAATTTCTAAATAAATGTTAGTATCTTTCAGCTTAGTCTGAATTATGCATGAACAATTGGATCCAATTCCTTATATCTGTTTAGAAAAGTGAAATATTTCTAACTATACCATTTTTCCTATTCCTATAAGGGAATAGTTGTCCATGTAAGCAAGTGATTCTTCTTCTCCCTTACTTGGAAATTTCTTTTTGCTAAAAATTCCACTTTTATCAAAAAAATTGAGAAGAACAATGATTTCTCCTTTTCTCCATGCAGCTTCTGGCCCTGTCTTCCCCCAAGTTCTACCCCTAACTTTTTAAAAGAACAAAGCTTTTTCCTACCCAGGAGATTGTGGTTGAGTCTTTTTTTTCTCTGCCCATGTGATACATGCCTTCCTATTCACCAAAGACATCTCTCTTCCTTCAAACTGTTGATTGAAACCTAGGGGGTGGTTTCTAGCCTGCACAATCACTAAAAATATAACATTTAGTACACTTTAGCCTCATTCACAGTCTCCTTGTCTTAGCATGAAGATGTCCTATAGTACTAACAATTTGCAGAGGAACTGACCTTATGCCAGCTTCAGTATCTTATTGTCATCCCTTATTTGAGGCATTCTGAAGACAGCCTTAGGTGCCCTGTTCTGAAAATGGTTTTTCCCCCTTTGTCCAGCTCTAAGCCTTCCATCTGGATGATCTATGGGGGATGAGTGACCATTGGAGCCAGCAATCTGCTTGGCTCCACTTTTCCTGCAGATCTGCTGTGGGTGCCTCCCCTTCTGTCAGTACTTGAGCTCTGCATCTCTACAACAATTGGGGGGGGGGGCTTACTGGAATTTGTTTGCTTCTGGGGCCATTTTTTTAGGTCAGCTTAAGGGGCATGGAGTCTTAAAACTCTCTAGCTCATCATTGGCTTAACACAGATAATTGACATTGTAATGGAAAGGACAACTCAAGTATTTCTGTAGCCAGTGGGCGTCCTGGTTTCTCCTTTCTTTTTCTCACTTAATAATTTAATTTTTCCACATGAAAAAAATTGATTCTCAAACTCCAGCTCTGTAACATTTACCCAGTAAATGTCTATGGAGATTCTCAGTCATCCAGGTCATGGTTGTCCCTAAGGTGCTTTTTGAAGAGGCAACTGGGCTTTCTGAGCTTCTTGGATGAGAAGCGAAACACCTTCGAAGAAAAACCAGAAAGTCCAGTTGCCTCTTGGAAAAAGCACCTTTGGGATTTACTGCGTCTCAGTCTCTGCTACTCATAATTACCCCTAGGTGTCAGCCAAAAGACATAGAACTCTCATTTTTTTTCTGTCAGCAGTCAGTTGATGGTTTTAAGGAATGTAAACAAGAAAATTTAGTCAGTTGATGATGCGGCAGAAAAAAGAAAGAAAAATTACAGTGAATTGAATAAAAGCATTTATACATGCCAATTGGAAGCATTTTTCACATGATGGATGATGTTGAACGGGTTAAGAATTTCAGCGAATAAGGACACCAATCACAGCCCTCAGAATGTTACATATTAACATTGCACAGATAACCGGGCAACACAGATCTGTTCCAGGTATATGGGAAGGGAGCACAGTAGGGGTACCAAAATTTTCTTTTAAGTCTAGAACAGGAGAGAAGCATGGCAAAGCAACTCTATGGCCATAATAGATGCCTTTGAATTACATCACACAAAAAAAGGGAGAATACTACTTTAATAAATATTAATACACCTGAGGATTACTTAAGAGCTAGTTGTTGCAGTACTTAAATGCATCAGGTTAGAAACTGAGAAACTCTTGAGTCCTAGCCCTGATTTAGGCATGAAGTTAATTGGGTGACTTTGGGCTAGACACCCTCATTTCTGGGAAGAAGACAATGTTAAGCCACTTCTGAAATATGTAACCAAAGAAAACTGCCTAGATAACGTGAACCTGTCAATGTAATTGCTGTGGTGAGGTATAAGTGATAATAGGCCTGAAGATCTTGAAGCTTGAAAGAGGGGGTGGAGAGAGAGAGAAAACACAAAAACGATAGGTGAAAAACATTAACATATTATGCTTGTTTTTATTTTATGCTTTGTGTTTATTTGAGAGTATATTTTTTATGAGTTCCTATTCCCATTCCCTTTCTAGGGACTCCAGAAAAATCCATTTTTTCCTACTTAGACAAGGTACTTGCACTCTTTTAACTGTTTTGTTTTCTGCCATGCAAGGGGGATCATTAACCCTGTGGGAGGTTCCAGGAGTGCCCGGACAGCACCACTGCAATGCATTTCTGTGGCTGAAGGACACACCAAGCCAGTATTGTGCTTAGATGCTACTGATGAATTGTTATTTTCTGGATCCAAAGGTACGTGTGTCTGGTTTTGATGACCTAGATGCTGGAAGGATGAAAATGCTACACACATGTTCTAAAGGGAGTTATATTTGAATGGATTCTTTGTGGGAACCATACGTCAATTATGAAAGCTATCGATTCATATCATAATCTACCTTTTTTGAGGACACATTTTCAGAGTCGCCTATACTCCTAAAAATAAGTGGGTGACAATCTGTAACTCACCTCTATTAAGACAGTTTCATAATCCAGGTTAAGAAGAACATGTGTCTCCTGCACCAATCAGTTGTGATGGTTTCCATGTTTTTTTGTGCACACCTCAAGATATCTTATAGTTTACTAGACACTAGTTGTTTCTTTTCTGAACAAAGAGAAAAAAGCCATTCTGATTCACCTTTCTTTCCTTTCTAAAGATCGGAGCTGCAAAATGTGGAACTTAGTGACAGGACAAGAAATTGCATCTTTGAAAGGGCATCCAAATAATGTAGTCTCCATAAAATACTGCAGTGACTCTGGCCTGGTATTCACAGTCTCTACCTCTTACATCAAAGTATGGGATATCCGTGATTCTGCAAAGTGCATCCGTACTCTCACGTAAGTAATCACTGCATTGCATGCTTTCCCAAGATCCCCTATGCCTTTAGGATGTAGTAGGAATACAAATTCCAGTTTTCCCAGCTAGAATATCCCATGAATGCACTGAATGAATATTGTGGAAGCTGGAGTCTAACAACCAAGTGGATAAACCATGTGGCTAACATCATATGAAATTTGGCTTTCTTAAACTAGCTAAGAAAGGAAGAGTTAATCTTATCTTGTATAAACCCATTGTTGGCTCTGATCACATGGGTTAATTAATCCTTATTGCAGAGGAAGATACCAGAAAGAAAGAAATTTTAAGCTATGAGCTACTTTTTGGTTTTGCACTGGACAATTATAACTGCAGTTAGCTATAATTGTAAGATTGAGTAAGGTTGTGAGTAAGACAAGTAAGATTGAGAAATAATTTATTCTAGTTATGTGAGTTTGCAGTATATACATAAATCAATGGGGATTCTATTCTATAGTCTCTTGTAAGGGCAAACCTCTCCTGTTTTCTCATTGAACTCCATTCATATTTTTGTCAGATATATTTTATGATTCAGATCCTCCCTCTCCCTCTGTCCACTAGCTCCTCAGGCCAGGTGATCACTGGAGATGCCTGTGCTGGGGCCACTACCCGGACTATCACCAGCGTGCAAGGCGAACACCAGATCAATCAAATTGCACTTAATCCCACAGGCACCATGCTTTACGCAGCCACTGGCAATTTTGTCCGCATTTGGGAGTTGAACAGGTCAGAAAGAAAACAGAAATCATTTTTTTAACCTGTGTCCTGTAGCGCTTGGACTCTGCTTCCCAGAGTTGTGGGTGATCCATCACTGGAGGTTTCCAAAAATAGACTGGACAACCATTTGACTAGGATGGTATAATGCTCCTGCCTTGAGCAGGGGGAGGGACTAGAAGATCTCCAAGGTCCCTTCCGGTCCTGTAAATTTTCTATGCATATCATCCCCAATTAATGGGGACAGTGAGGGGTATAATGTGGGATGATACGAGAGACCTACAAATTGTACAGCACAATAAGCAATCAGCAAGTCCTGGGGCTAACCACCTTATACAAGTGGTTACAAATGTATAAGAATGCCCAGAAGAGACTGACAAAAAGTTGTTGAAGTATATTGTCAGTCCTTTATGTTTCAGAGAATGTGCGTGCTGGGGCTACCAGTATAGGGAAGGGGCAAAATAATACTTTTTCTCAGATAAAATCTGCCTACAATGTTTTGATCACTGTTGTAATGTTTGGCTATTTATTGGCTTATTTATCTGTTGTATAGGTTTCAGCCTATTGGAAAGCTGACGGGTCACATTGGCCCTGTGATGTGTCTCACAGTGAATAGGACTGCAAGTAATCATGACTTAGTAATCACAGGATCTAAGGATCACTATATTAAGGTATTATTTAAGTTTTGTTGAATGTATTATTAACATATTAAGGAACATTCTATATTATTGACAGTCTGGTTCTTTCAAATCCCTTTTCTTGTCTGTCTGTTTGCCTGCCTGCCCCTGTGTGTGTGTGTGTGTGTGTCTGTCTGTCTGTCTGTCTGTCTGTCTGTCTATTTATCAATCAATCAATCATCTAGAAGAGAATTTCTGATGCAGGACAAAGATGAGGCTATTCACATTCAGGCAAATACAAATGAAAAATTACTAAAGAGCAAATAAAACCATTCCATTAAGCTGTACTTGGTCTCACGTGTAGCATTTGATTGCAACGTGGCTTTATATAAATTCCTGGGAAAGGAATTAATTGAAAATTGAAATAGGAGCTATCTAACAACTGTGATTATAACAATTAGTTCTAGTGAATACCTGCATTTAGTTCCCCACTACATTTCTTACAAAAGAGCCAAACTAAGCCCATACCAGCTAACTCATATCTCCAGTTCCAAAATTATTGCATATAATCTTCCTGTTTAAAAATTAATATTGGGAAAGGGAGATGGTCCTCTTTCTCTACCACTGTTCCTTCCACATACTGAGGCCAAGGCTTAAAACACCTTGAACTAGAACAGTGGCTCTTGATTAGCAACTCTTTTTCCTAAGAAGTTCTATTTTGCAGATGTTTGAGATTGCTGAAGGTATCGGTGGGAACATTGGACCTTCCCACAACTTTGAGCCTCCACATTATGATGGGATTGAGTGCCTAGCTATTCAGGGAGACATACTCTTCAGCGGTTCCCGTGACAATGGGATCAAGAAATGGGACCTGGAACAACAAGAACTCATCCAGGTATCAAAACACTAAATTATGAATGATTGGGGAATAAAAAAGGAAATTCAGATAATTTCCTTCCTTTAATTAGCTATTATGACAAGACTTGGGTCCTCTCTGATTTACTATATTCCTGCTTCCAGCAAATCCCTGCACATAAAGATTGGGTTTGTGCTTTGGCCTTTGTGCCCAGCCGGCCCATGCTGCTGAGTGCCTGCCGTGGGGGGACAGTGAAGGTCTGGAATGTTGACAACTTCACACCTGTTGGGGACATCAAGGGACATGATAGTCCTATCAATGCTATCTGCACAAATTCAAAGCACATTTTCACAGCTTCCAGGTGAGTGTCTAAGTAGAGTCCTATTCTATCCAAGGAAGGGTTCCAAAAGGTTTTGCCTTCTTGATCCCATGATGTATAATTGACCTGTTCAAGATAATATTGCTTCATTAGAGCCCAAAGCTGAGGGAGGGAGCCAAAGGAGCCACGGGTGAGTGAGTGACTCTTCATCGAGTGCCACTTTCCATAGTGCTACAGCCATTGACTTTAAACCAAAGAAGAATTTTTGAGAGAATTGTTTTGTTTATAGCTTCTTCATATAATGCCATTATGAGTGAATAGCCACCTTCAATGATCCCAAAAAGAAATCCTGAAAGAATTTAGTATTGCTATCCGAATATCTTACTGAATGAGTCAATGCATACTTGATTAAGGCAGAGTTAGCAATAGCAATAGCAGTTAGACTTATATACCGCTTCATAGGGCTTTCAGCCCTCTCTAAGCGGTTTACAGAGTCAGCATATCGCCCCCACAGTCTGGGTCCTCATTTCACCCACCTCGGAAGGATGGAAGGCTGAGTCGACCTTGAGCCAGTGAGATTTGAACCGCCAAACTGCAGATAGCAGTCAGCTGAAGTGGCCTGCAGTACTGCACTCTAACCACTGCGCCACCTCGGTTAAATGTTTTTTTCCCCCTATATATTCAGAAACCAGGAGGATAGCAGTGGGGATCCTTGGTAACCTGCCATTATAAGACATGATTCTGGCAAAGCTGGGGTTGGAAAACAAGCGCTCAATGCTTGGCAGAAGTGCCTCTCCGGGGGTGGGGGGGAACTAAGAATACATCATTCACTTTCTTCCCTAAGGCAATCTCTGATCTCCACTTTTCCGACCATGTTTCTTTTTTTTCTTTTTCTGTTTTCCTTTTTCTCCTCTTCTTCTTCTCTTTCTGTTTCTCTTTCTCTGTGCCACAGTGACTGTCGGGTAAAGTTATGGAATTACGTGCCTGGGCTCACCCCCTGCCTTCCACGACGCGTCCTTGCCATCAAGGGCCGTGCCACCAGTCTGCCTTGATCTTCCTCCTCCTTCTCTACTCTCCTGCTTGCTTTTTCTTGCTGTGTTCTCCCTCCCTGCCTCTCTTTGTCTTCCCTGTCCCTCTCTCTGGGAGCTGATTTCAGCTGCTTCTTGACGGTATGCAATGCTTACTTGCTTTTCTTTCCTTTGAAGGGACAGTAAGCGAAGGTGTCTTCTAAGAGAGAATTCACTCCCTGTTTTACCTTCTAAATGAGCATCCTAAATGCACCTTCTATTCTTCCCTAACTTTGCCAATTTGGTTCTGATGTCAAGTGGTCTGTGCTTTATTTGGAAACCTGTCATACCGAAATAGATTTAAATTTGTTCCTAGTAAAATCAGTTCAGGATCAGTGTGTTGAGGGTCCATTGGGTTCCAGTAAGATACTTCCAATTCACTGCCTGGTTTTTGTCTTATGAGAACCAATCAGTGTGATATAGTGATGAAAAATGATGGAATACAGATGAGGAGATTCTCTGCCCGCTTGCTAGGTAGGTATGGCCATGGTGGACATGGCCTAGTTGGCCTCCTACACTACGGCAGGTGGGAAACGGCCTCCCCAGGCTCCGGAGGCCCTCTGGAGGACGGAAACAGGCCTGTTTCTGACCTTCCCGAATTTCCGGTAGGCCCATTTTTTGCCCTCCCCAAGCCTCTGTACGCACCCTGCATCCAAACTAAGCCGCATGGGGACTCTTGGGAGGAGCGGGAAGGGGTGGGTGGGGCCAGCCAGGAGTGGGATTTGGGGGTTCTCCAAACTGCACAATCTTAGCTAGAGGTTCTCCCGAATCCCCTCAAACCCCCAGCAGCCCATCCCTGATTCAAACCACCCTCAGCTTTGTAAGCTCCCTGAATGACTTTGGGTCGCTCTCTCTCTCTTAGCCCAACCTATTGCTGAGGGGATAAAATGAATGGAAAGCCATCAGTAGGCTATCTGGATTTACTGGAGAAAATATGGAATAGAAATCTAGTAAAAAAATAAAGATTTCTGGCCCCCACCCCTCCACATGCATCAGAATAGAATAATGGATTAAAGAGTAGTTTCTAGGCCTTTGAGTGTCACAAAAGCATGACATGAAAGATGGGAGAGACCTAAAACCTCTCTCTAGGCAGATTAAAATAATAATATCCAAACTAATGTAAAATGTGTTTTAGTGAACCTGCTTTATAAAACTATGCTTGTTAGTCACTTTCATGTTGAAGGAAAAGCAGTTATATCAGGGCAAGGTTAAATTACCTCCAGATCTGCCAAATCTTATTTATTCCCTGCTGCAATTTGCAATAAAATGGCATCTTCAGGGAGAAATAGAAAGCATTGTGGATAAGCAGAATGATGGCTTATATCAGGAAAGCACCTAAGGGCTCAGATCAGGGACCCCTGCAGTTCTTTTCCTTGAAAATGAAAATGCCATTTTAAAGTATACCATTTTAAAGTATATTTAATGTAATAGGTAATTTGGCTTTTAGGGGTTTTTTCTGTTTCTCACTTCATGTAATGCTTTGTTTTCAAATGTACAAGCTTGGCCTTTTATGGATCTTCCTCACATTCTTATCCTTTTACCTTTATTCCCAGTGACTGCACAGTGAAGCTCTGGAGTGCGAGGAAGCTACTGAACAGCACAACCTAGAAGTTGAGAAAAGCAAATATGAATTTAAGAAGGCTAAGATGGAGCTTGGCTAGGAAATAGTATTTAATCTCTCATACCAGGGCTTCAGGATGAGATGGGTGCCTGGTTTTCTGACAAGTACAAGGGTTGGGGAGGGCAAAGGAAGTCTCCTTTTCTGTTTACATGTTCAAGTCTCTTTCCTTGTCAGATGTCTATGGTGGCAGCCATGGTAAAATAGAGCCAAAAAAGAAGACAAAATTTGGTGCTGAGGTTCTTTCAATCAGAATCCATCTGATAAGTTTACAAAATAGGATGTTTTTGGGGGGAAAGGAGTCAAAATATTTTATAAATCAAAATTAGATTTTTCATCCTTGTATAATTAAATGAGGTTTTCCCATGGTTTCCAGTTGTCCAGGAGCTGCCTATATCCTGTTTATGCCTATAAGACATTACAGTGAAAATAATTAGAGAGAAAATCAAGTGTTGTAAGTCCCTTCCTGGATAGCTGATTGTTATGTTTTAGGGGATATTCCTTGTTCTAGTTGGTCTTTCAAGAGGATTTATGAAGTACTGACTTTTATTTCTTCCTTTTATCTGTGAATTGCTAATTGTTTTCTTTTTGAAAGGGGGAAGGATTGGAGGAGAACGCAAGAAAATGAGCCACTTTAATATGAGCACATAATGTAGTGTTTCTCAGTGGTCACTATAGATTCAGAATTTCATTTGCCAAATACTCTTGAGGAATTTCCCCAAATTCCTGGAATGACAGTATTAAAAGAAAAAAGACAACAAACAATTGTATTATACAGAGCGATATATTTAGTAACTGATTTGATGAACTTTGATAACTTCAGAAGAGTTGTTGTTTCCTGAATACCAGTTACAAAGCTGGGTGATTTTTTTTTCTAAATGTTAGATAAGCAACAAGAAAGGGAGACCTAAACTGATTAAATACATTTAGAATTCTCCTTCATGCCATCATTTGGCAATTCCGGCAAAGACGTTGCATGCCATTTTCTCTTCCCATTCTCAAATTATTATATTTCGGTAACAAAATGGCAGCAACTGCAGAAATCAACTGTTCCCTATCACAGGAAAAAGGACATTTTTCCTTCTCCTTTGTCTGGGAACAGAAAAAAATGTGGAACCTTCCCTTCCAGCTTTCAAACAGGGTAAGGAAGATTTGAAATGCTAAGCACAAGGGTGTTGCAATGCATTCCTGTATTACTGGGGAGATAATGAGCCTGCCCCTCTCAATCTCATCCCCAGCATCTTTTTGTTGTTGTTTACATCTTTTTCAAACATTCACATTTCCATGTTACAATATGGAGCAAATGGATAAAAGTTAATGCTCTGTGTTTAGAAACTTGAATTTTTCACAGGATATTGTTCACTGAACTTGATTTTTAGCAGCAAACATTGGCTTAAGCCCTTGAAGATCCATCACTGCGTGGGAGAAGCTTTCATCTGTGTGCAATGTAGCAGGGCTGTCCAAGCCTCTCTGAAGGATTGATCAAGTGCTCTTCACAT
The DNA here is from genome assembly GCF_051295495.1 of Thamnophis sirtalis. Classification (NCBI taxonomy): domain Eukaryota; kingdom Metazoa; phylum Chordata; class Lepidosauria; order Squamata; family Natricidae; genus Thamnophis; species Thamnophis sirtalis. Next base: position 45,095,549 of record NW_028261387.1, on the reverse strand, counting down.
TGCTATAGGGTTCATCCTTAAACATTTAACTTGCGTTGTACTCTTCCATCAGACGACCAAGGCTTTAAACTGATCGTTCAGCAGCAGACTTGGGAAAGCCATTCGCTAGTAGGGAAATATGGACCAGCAGGTTAAAGCAATTTGCTTTCTGAATGCTTTGGACCATTCTATAGCTCTGCGTTTAGTTTGTAGGAGTCTTTGCTCTACTGCCCTGGATTAGCTTGGAATTCTGTCCATTCATTTGTGTTACAAAAAATCCCTTTCTCTACACTTAAGCTGCTGATTCTTCCATCCAAGTGGAAAGTTGTATTGTAATTCTAAATAGGTGTTCAAATGATTCTGTGTTTTGTCTTGTGCAATTGGGGATGAAGGGGGGCGGGCAGCAGAGAGAGGTGTGTGATTGCGATTTTAAGAGGGTGAGAGCTTGTTTTGAGTTAACCTACCTCATGGTCCAAGGTGTTTTCTCTCTTTTTTTTTTTTTTTGGTTAATAGAACTTGAATTGATCTGGGAAACGCAGAGTTTCACTGGTCCCAATTTCTAAGCTCAACAGAAAGTGTGATGAAAGGAAGCTGCCCTCTGTATAATATCAGAGGGAGCGTTTACATATTAAGGCTGCACTATGTTTACTGCATCTTGGTGTCATTTGCAGTCTTAACTCAGCACTCTAAACTGAGTGGGGGAGGTGGGTCATACAATTCCAAGATTGGAAGAGGAGAATCTTCCACAAAATCAGCACAATCTTTATTTCTCCACATGGAACCCAAATTGGTGTTTTGTTTTGCTATTTACTGAAGTTTGTGATCCCCTTTGAATGTTTTTGCCTGCAGAAATCTTTGAATAGATTGTGAATTAGCTCACCAGTCTCTATGGACTTATATTACTTGTTTAGAACAAAGAATATGATGCATACAAAAGATAATATTTAGTATTTGTGTAAATCTACCTGCCAGGAGATACTTTTTATAGGTTGGTTAAAGGATTTTGTGATTTGTGGTCCTCCAGAAGTTGTACTTCAGCTTCCATCTTTCCTCACTTGGTCAGCTCAGATTGAAGGAAAGCTAGTGGAAGCCACACATTCTTTCTTAAATTATGGCCCATGTTTGCCATAGAGTTCTGGGTGACTCGTGCTTTCTTGTCCTTTGGCACCAGGTTATTCTCCATTTTTTGGGAGGGGAGGGTAAACCTTCCCTCTTGTAATACTTCTGGTCCCATGGATGTAGTAGGAGGGGAATTGAGCTGATTTCTTGGGTTTAGTAAGTATAATTTACCCTATTGTTGATTGTACTTGAAGCACATAATTGAGAGGATACAAAATAAGCAACAATGGACATTTCATCTCTCATAATTTTCAAGCACTGAACAACAGGTTACCGTAATAAGACTAATGAGACTAATAATGGTTTTGCATCTCTGCAAGGATGTTTTTGAACATGTTATCATGCTGTCCCTAAGGCTAAACTCTCAGTTTAAGAAGCCTACTTGATTGTGTACTAAAGTACACCAGCCACCTCAATCCAGGGTTGGGACGATAGTTTTAGTTGCAGTCCCAGCATTACCTGGATGTGACCAGGTTTAAATTTTGTTTCAAACAGGTGCCTTTCCTTATCCAGAAAGGTCGGGGGTTTTTACCTGTAGAAAACACTGGTGCTTGTCTGAGGCTTCTGTGAGGGCTGTGTCATCTGGCAAAATGGTGTTAAGTGTGAATGTGCGTGTGTGCGTGTGTGCATGTAAGGATACAATGTATGTAATATTTTATACCTCTGTGTAAATAATGTAAGTTATTTAAAGTTTCTGATGTACATGGTTTTCCAATGAATGTTTTTGTTCCTCCTGGTAATAAATTTATTCAACTGAAATCCCAGCTCTGTTTTTTACGTTAAAAGTCTAATGCAAAGCCTTTAAAAAAAATTAAATCAGAAGCTTGTGGGTTTGAGAAGCTGGTTCCCTAAGCTATTACAGAATAAATGCAATAATTAAAAATAGCTAAGAACTTGGAAATAGTCCTGAGCTGACATAGTCTCACTACGTCTCACAGGCCTAATCTGATGAAGTATAGTCCTTCAGTATTCCTTACCATTTATTCTTTGCCCGGGAAGTTTTCTGCATAGGGAATGGCCTTGAAGGGAGAGAAATTAACTTTAAAAAGACATGTCTCTTTCCCAAACTCTTTTATCGCCTTATAACCATGATAGTGAACCTATAGCACATGTGCCAGAAGTGGCATGTAGAGCCCTCTGTGGGTACACACAGCGTCGCCAGCTGCTCTTCTGGTTTCCTGGGCATACATGCTTGCCGGTCAACTGGTCTTTGCAGGCGCCGGAGCGCCAGAAAACCGCTTAAAAATGGCCTGAAAAGCAGCCAAAAAACAGGCTGTTTTCTGAGCTGTTTGGGGCCTTTTCTGGGCAGTTTTCCAGGCTGTTTTCCAGCCATTTTTTTGAACCAAAAATGGCCTGGAAAACGGCCTGAAAAACAGTCTGAAAATGCCCCCCAAAACAGCTTGAAAACTGAAAGCGGCCTGAAAAATGGCCAAAACTGCCCAAAAAGCAGGCATGCACACACCGGCCAGCTGATCTTCAGGTTTCTGGCACGCCAATACACACTCATGCATGCGCTTTCCAGTTTGGGCAGTTGATGCCAAAAAGGTTCCCCATCACGCCCTTATAACATCTATGTGTTCAGGCAAAATTACCCCCTCCCCCAATTTTAAAATGAAGAATGGAACAGAGAGAAAGTCTACACTTATTCTAAGGTAGCAGACTTACTACTTTTTCAATGTTTTCTAGACTATTAAACTATTCCTTGAGTGCCCAAAACCAGAAGTGTGAAAAGCAGATGAATGATACAAAAACATTTCTAGTGATTAGGAATGAAGCAGCCCCATGAGGCTCAAAACCCCTGTTGTTATACAAATCGCCTTTTGTAAATCATTCAGTGTTCCCAAAGACTTCTTTTCAGAGATTTGGGCAATAAAGGTTCTAGGCTGGGCTGAATCAAACTCAATGCAATTTTTAATATAAAGTTGAAGTGAAATTGATTTTTACCATAGGTATTAGTTCTCACTTGGTGGAAGGAAAAAAAACCCTTGAAAAATGGAGATGACAAGTTTGAATTTTGACATACAGAGTAATTGGGGTAAGAAAAATGTCATTTGAAAATGTTGCATCCTAATACTTATATAAAATTACAATGACTAACAAAAGGCTGTCTTCTGGTTCTCTTTCCCCTTCATATCTGAATGACAACCAAGTCATCAGAACATTGCCGACGATTTTGAAAAATAATGTAAATAGGTTGAACATTTCCTTAGCTTGATTTCTACTTTTAATGAAGCCAAAAGGCCTAGAACACTGACAGAAAAGTAGTTGGCAGTACTAAAAATTTACCAAAAGTTAGAACTGCAGTATATACCCTTGAGAAGGACTGAATATTATATCCACCCTGTAGGCTTTGGTATACTGTAAGGTTATACAGAAAATGCTGTGGGGGTGTGTGTGGTGTTTTGGTTGGGATCCATGATAAACCAAGTGTTTTGGATTGGTTGCGGCTTGGTAGGGACAAAGCCCACATTTCCAAAGTTTCTGCTAAAACAGCATTCAGGGGGATTGTGGAGTAATTTTTAGACATTGCCCTCTTTGTCTCTTGCCTTCGCTCAACTCTTTCCAGTGCCACCTCTGTCCTCTTACATTGTCACTGCCACCACAAGTTTGCACATTCCTTCAAACCTGGCTTTTTCCTGCTCCTCCCCCTCCCTGACCCACTTCTACCCAGAGGAACCATGTTTTAGTCCATCTTTGTAACAAAAGAGCCCAACAAGTGTTTCCAATTAGGCACAGATCACCCCAGGTTAACCATGCCATACAGATGTTGCTCAACTCTAAGGTTGCTGAGTTTATTGCTAAATTACCTTATAAACCTATAAGACTAGTTTCTGGCCCTAAGTGTAATGCTCTGCGAATGTCTTTGTGTAAACCATCTTGTTTTTTGCAAAAGAGGTCAGTAAACAGGGACTTGTTTTCTTACAGCCGACAAACCAGTCATTAATCTCTTCTGCAATAAAATTAAAGCTGGTTGTCTGGCTCAGTGCTAGATGATTATCAACTATGTAACATGCAATTTGTTCTATATAGGTAACCCCGATTCCATAATTTAATGAGGATTGCATATAGAAGTTGAGCAAATTTTATAGTTCATCCATCAAAATGGACCTTTTTAATACAAAATTCCATTAAAACTGAAAATAAGGATTCATACACAGGTCCACAGATTTGTGAATTACATTAGTCTAAAGAAAGGCAGAATAAGAGAGCAGAGCATGAAGTTTACTCAGGCAGACCATTGGCTGCATCGGGTAGCTTTCTTCAGGAACAAAGAAGGCAAATCCAGTAATTGAGAAGGAGCCTGGAAGTACATTCTACTTCCACCAGAAAGTAAGTTGTAGTCAGAAATAGCTCAGAAAATCCTACACTAATTTCGTTTGCATAATCTATAGACACTCTAAAGTTGTTTCCAGCACAGACCTAAGAGAATAAATAGGCAGACAAATCCTAGTTACTTTGATCTATATTTCATATAATACAAGAAACATAAATTCTGTTGTCATCAGTACATTATTTCAATTCATCATAGGAACATGGTCTCACGTAGCTTGCAGAACAAGTCCCAAAGTTTCTCTTCCAAATAGAAGGAGCACAAGAGGCAAGAATGTGTCAAGACTTGAATGAAGGCCTCCTCTTCCCCTCCCAGACAAGGGCCTAAGAGGTAATCATCCTGCTCATGCTTCCAGGATCTAGCAGCCTCTAAACCTGAGTAATGATTTCTCCATTTTCCGGGACGTAGACCTGCACAGGGGCTCCTTCAGGAGAGCGTTTGAGGATGTGGACACGAGGTACCTGAAAGTTCAAAAGAAAACCTTTTATGTCATTTTTAACAGGGCTTCCCATTACCTATTTAATCTGTTACCACTACAATTCATCTATTTTATTTTTATTCAGTGTAAGGCATCTACAGAAAACACGCAATCACTGATATACAAATTTAGTTTAAATAAAAGTATTAGTGTGTGTGTGTATATATATTATGAAATCATAATCATATAACCATAACATGGAGCCATAGAATTGCAATGGGACAGATGTCATAATTCACTATTTAAGGGAGCTAACCATCTAACTGCTTCTATTAAGAAACTAATTTATTAAGGGTGGGGGGCATATGTGACTAATAGAGATAATTACATTACCTTCTGCCTTAACTGTGTGCCCAACAGCCTGCATATTAACATCAACACTCATTTAGAAAAGATGGCATAACAGATGGACCATTCCTATGTACTCCATTGCTAAAATCAGTAGCACTTCTTAGGAGAAAATTGAGGAACATGGCAATAGAGTAGCTACTCTAGCTGGCTGCATGGGGGCTTACAGATTATTAATTTATGTTTTAGAATTTCTCTTTCTACTTGTGCTGCTGTGCAGTCAAACAACTATGGATATGAGATCTCGGGAAACATCAAGAATTGGTAATGTCTGTTAATCTCTTAATAGCTGAAATACTTCACAACTGAAGTGAAACCCACCAGGTTTCTATTCATTCACAGTCAATTGCCCAATTATCAGGCTAGATGTTCCAGAAGGTCAGCTACATTAGCCTGTGGTGGCAAATGCAATAAGCACTGGGAGAATCTTAAAGACTACCATATGTAATATTGAATCAGTTTACAGACTAAAGCCCATTTTAATGTGATGCTCACACTGTAAACAGTGTTTCTCAGGCTGATAAACATGAAGCAGATTTCATGCAGCTGGATTCTAAATTTGTGCCTAGAATTCTTAACTCCAACACTCGCAAACCAACCCATTAAGTACATGATTTTAATAGTAGACTTTCAGGACGGGTGGTAGAGCACTGCAAAAGGTTAATTTCCCATGACATCGCTGCATGGCTTCAGTGTTCTACTTAAAACAGATTAGAAAAAAAAATGCAATGAGCTGTTCAAGAACCTGCCTTTCTAGCTCATGCAACCACTTCCTAGGATAACAATTTTGCAGCTCTGTTTCAAAGGAGTGGAAGGTAAACATTAGGGATTATAAGAGGAGGAAACCAAGGGCAAGCTCATGCTTGCATGGTGTGGGCCTACGCTGCAGGCAAGGGAGATGTCCAAGGAGATGAAGGTTTTACTCCTTATGAAACATTCACACATCTGAAGGTGGGGGGGAATGTAGAACAAACAAAAAATGATCCGTACCGCACAGATGCCTTTCAATGACTATTTTTCTGAAAGTAGGTAGCGGAAGCATTCCCAGAATCCTCTGCCAATGCAAAGATCAAAGATAAATACTCCCTCAAGTCCAACTTGACAACTGGTGACAACATGGCAATGGCCAGAAATTGAGATCATTCTTGTGAATCACACAAAATTTGCCCCTGCCTTCTTTCAGGACTTTTTCAATTTTTCATTCTAGCTTCCAGCCCAGCCATTGCTTGGTGATCTGGAACCTGACTAATAACCAGGTCTGATTCTGCACAGCCATTTGAGATCAACTAAATCCAGCTAACCTGGCGAGGCCTTTGCTGTAATCCTCAAAAGCAGTTAATCAACTTTTCCCATCAGATGCCCTCCAGATGAATGAGTATGGAATTGTGGGAGTGGAAGACCAAGTCTCCAGAGCAGAGGTGGGTTGCTCCCGGTTCGGCCTGGATCAGGCGAACCGGTAGTAGCGGTGGTGGGAGACTCTGCCCCCCGCCTGGTCGCTTCTGTGCATAAGCTTCTACACATGCGCAGAAGTGTTGTGTGCGTGCGCGAGCACGCCTGAACTGGTAGTAAAGAAATTGGCAACCCACCACTGCTCCAGAGGACATTAGGTTCAGAAAGGCTGCTCAAAATAAAGGAGCTTGTGTGCCATTGAACCATTTCCCACCAGTTTCAAATAAACAAACTGAACAATAGATGAGAATTATCAAACCAGGGATGAGTTCAGTAGAAGTAGAGTAGGCAAAATTTACTGATTATCATCTGATCATTTCAGTCTTTGTCATAGCCTTAAGCAACTCCTATTGACATTGATAACCCATAAGTGTCCTAAACATCAACTCCTCTTACTGTATATCTGTATATAGCTCTTACTTGGAAAATGACATTTTTAAATATTGTTTTAGAAAAGGTGGTATCACAAGCATAATACTGGTAGAATATTTGTAGCTTAGGGTTGAATTGCGCTGTCCTTGCATATACATTCTCTGAGCTTGGTTGTTGTCTCGCAGACATTTCGTTAGTCAACCAGGTAACATCATTTTTGTTGATGATGTTTATCTAGTTTGTTAATGAAACGTCTGAAAGAAAACAATCAAGCTCAGAGAGCACCAACAACTCCGAAGCACAATATTAGAAGGCACAGCTCTAATATTAAAGAACTGGCTGTTTTCTCAGGCCCTGGGCTAAGGTGGCTGAAGCCCTTTGTGCAGTGCTTGTGTATGTTTTTGAGTTGTTGGCTTTTATTTACCTTGGGGTTTTTTTTAATTTGACTTTTTTAATCTATAATTTGTTTTTTTTAAAAATTGCTACATAGCGAGCTGCCCAGAATGATTACACTGTCAGGCAGCACATAAATGAAATAAATGTTAAAATAACCAGAAAAGCATGAATGGAGAGAAAAACAGAAATTGGAAGGGAGTAGATAGAAATATATGCAATTTTAAATTTCTAACAGATTTTACAAATATGAAGCTGTCATATCATAAAGTCTATTCGAAGTAAATAAGTTAGCTTGCTTATAAAAGTATGTTTTGTTATGCAGTTAAAAAGTATGGTTTAAACAAGCAAAAGTGAACCTAAAGTAATATCCTCACAGTTAATGGTGATTATAGTGAGTTACTTCTTTAGACCCTTGATTTTGATTATTTTATAAATTTCACAATCTTCCATAAATAAAAAAGTTAGCCTACATTGAGACAAACTTTCTTACAGTTTTGCATGCTTGTTTACTCTTTGAGTTGCCACATTTCCAAGCATATCTTAATTTCTTTCACCCCTTAATGAATTAACATACCATTTAAAACAAACATAATTGGAAATTTTTCATAAGCTCTTTTTTTTTTCATGTATCCCAAAGTTGGAGAGGCAGGAGGAGAAGGTTTGCAAGATTAAAAAGTAATTTCTTTCCCTTGATAATTTCCTGGCCTGCATATTTATATCCAAAAGGAACATGCATTGATGGTAGACAGCATCATGGGGTGTTCTCCATTTTTGTTAGCACTCATCAAATTCAGTAGAAAGCACTCCTTCACCGTTTTTTCCATTTACTTAAGTTTAGTTGTTCTTTCTTATGTATCCAGATGGTAAAAGCCAGGAGTGGAGAACCCACACATAGTTGGCCCACTTCTACTGTGGATTTTTAAGAGTTCAACAACACTGGCAAACCTAACCCATTTGTTCACTATCCTTGCTGTAGAAAAGCTGCCAGGTTGGGAGAAGGCAGAGAGAATTAAGAAGATGCTTGTTCCCTTCTCCCTAGACAGCTGCTCTGTATTCTTACCTGAATTTGATGCCCCAAGGAACACGGAGAATGCAATTCTCTGCCTGGCATGCTGCGCACACGGAAAGCTCCTTGCCTATCCAGCGAATGTGGACGCGCATTGCGCAGCCGGGTTCGTTCGTGCCAGGATTTTAACTCTTCCGTCACTGCCGCCTTGGAGAGAATGCGTGGACCCACTGGGACAAAGTCCTTCAGGGATGGCGTACGAACTACCCTGCTGTGGGATACAACTGACCTGTGGAATCTAACTGGCACCCCTTCTTCCTTGTAGGCAAAGTGAGCTGAGTTGCCAGAGATAAAAGATGGCCGACCATGGCAGAGCTCCCTCCCAGCAGTCAGGTGGCTACTGGGCACATGTTCTGTGGCAGGGAAAAAACCTGGCCCTGAACGCAGGTTCTGAGGACACAGACGGTGGTATTCTGCTTCTTGTCTCTTGGAGACTTGGTTATGGAAGAGCTGTGCGGGCTCCTCTTTAGACACTACAGATGCCGGCTTCATAAAGGAAATGTCTGGGCTGCTGCTGCCAGCAGAGGTTGTGTAAGAGATGCTGGAGACATCGGAACTGCTATCTTCTGAAGCAGAGTGAAAATTGGCCTTCGGAGCAGGGTTGGGGTTGGATGCAGAGAAACAGAATTCAGGGACAGTCACGGTGTAGTAGGTGGGGCGTCGCCTGGGTAATGCACTTCTTCCACGGGACTCCAAACCTTCCCGCGTGGAACATACCCTGTGGGGCCAGAATAAGCTAGTTAAGACTGCAAATGTCAGGAGCAATTGTTTGATTCTGCGAAAAAGCGGGAACATGACACTATCTTCTCAAAACCTTGAGTAAGGTAAAGGTAAAAGTTCTCTTTGCAAATATGTTCCTGACTCTAAGGGGCGGTGCTCATCTCCGATTCAAAGCTGAAGAGCCAGCGTTGACCGAAGACGTCTCTGTGGTCATGTGGCTAGCATGACTAAATGCCACAGGGGCACGGAACACTGTTACTTTCGCACCAAAGGTGGTTCCTATTTGTCTACTTGCAATTTTTTACATGCTTTCGAACTGCTAGGTTGGCAGAAGCTGGGACGAGTAATGGGAGCTCACTCTGTTACGTGGCACTATGGATTCGAACCGCTGAACTGCCAACCTTTATGATCTACAAGCTCAGCATCTTAGTCACTGAGCCACCACGTCCCCCATAAAAAAAAACTTGAGTAGCTTAACACAAATATTCTTGAAACATGGAGTTCAAAACTTTCATTCTGTCTACTGTGCATTCTACTTATTTCCTATAGCCTTTCCTAACTCATCTCATGCCTAGGCTATTTGTCTATTTAAACCAGGGGTGCCCAAATATGACAACTTTAAAACTTATGGATTTCATCTCCCAGAATTCCCCTGCCAGGAGTTATGGGAGTTGGTCCACAAGATTTAAAGTTGCCATGGTTGGACACTCCTGTTTTAAGGAAATGTTTAAGCGTATATTTCTGACTTTTTTAGTGGATAATTAACTTTTTTTATTTTATATACATTTATATGGAACTATGAAAAGATTCAAGTAGAAACATTTATATTCAATGTTTCACCTTTCTTTCACATCTCTCATTTCAGGACAATATGCAATGTATAGTTCTCTCCATTCCAATCAAAATTTTGCAATTTTAGTCAAATCCCCCCCCCGCCCAAGTCCATCTATTTGTTTATTTTATCATTTATTTTGCTTATAATATTCATTCTGTTGGCCTCCTCCTTCTAGCTGATGGTATTCTCTAAACACTATTTTCTCATGCAAAGCTATCTTCAGATGTGTTAAAGACTAGAAACTTTTTAAAAATGAAAGCTAAGATTCTCAAGGCTCTGTATTGTGGGGCATACATAAAGGTCTGCATTAACTTGATTTATTCTTGCTACAATATACTTTTAAAGTGTCTGTTTGTTGTCAAAATTCACTGTTGGATTAGGCAAGGTAATCATGGAAACGTAGACAAAGAAAAAGACCTAGTGGTCGCTTGAATCTTCTCTGAGTTTATTTATTTACTAGCTGATAACCCGTCATTGTCAAGATATTTATTTATAGGGGGGGAAATGTCCGGACCAAAGGTAATTTCTAATGTTGGATATTCCCCCTTACCAGAGGGAGTACTGTGAAGCCATTATCTTGGCAACTCCACTGTGCTGCATAGGAGAAGCCATTTTATAGCAGTACAGTAGAATCCATTTGAAGGCACAACAGGCTGTATGGTAACAGAACATGCACCTCAAGGGGTGTTGGGGTGTCTTACACACACAGTATTTGTTTCCAGAGAGGAAGTCATCTGTGTACCAAGTTTTGTTGAAATTGCTCAAGGCGTTCCAGAGTTATGCTGGAACATACACACACAAATACAGCCATTTATATATAGATAGATTTATAATTATTATTTTCATATTTTATTTTTTAATTTTTGTCAGATGATGGATATGTGTTTATCACAAGCAAGTTTGAACTGCATGTTTAAAGCATGTTAAACCATAAGAATACTTCAATATACTGTACCTAAAGCTCTGTAATACAGTACCTTATCAGCTGAGACCGTCCTCTCCTTCCCGGGAGTTCTGGGGTTGGAGGGGCACTGGAACCAGCCTGCCTTCTTACTTCCAGCTTCCTAGGAGGATCTAAGTGACCCAGATGTGTCTCAACTGCTCTCTGAATGGAAGGGCTGGGTGCCACTGGGGGCTTTATGCTGCTTTTGCTATAACAGAACACAATGAGATAAAAAGTAAGAAATGGTTTTTCTGTCTACTGTCCAGTTATCATTATTTTTCTACAAGCAAACCAAGGGCCACTGGTGAAGGGCTATAAAAATAATTCTTTCCCATTATTTCTGAAACAGAATGGAAGCAAAAGAAAAGACTGAAGATTCAAGGATGTCAATAAAAGAACAGTTCAGGTTTAGCTAACTCTTGATAGTTTGGGTTAATACTCCTCAAAGATCATTTTGATCCCAAATGTAATCGTAAGTCATGGACTGACATATGAGGCTGCCTTTGGGCAGAGACCAGGTGCTTCCATCAGTACCAGGCCAGAACAAAATACTCACTGGAGTTCCATACATATTACACCAGTGTTGCAGGTCCACCATCCAGCTAGAGTCAAGGTGCTAATATGAGTATAGATAGTTCCAAGTTTGTTGGGACCAGATTACCCAAAACAAGGTTTCAAGTGCATTACCTTTTCAGGCATCTACAATTTTGGGGGGAAGACAGGCATTTGCTGTCTGAAATTGACATGGAAGAAGGCAGTATCCATGATGGCACCTGTCTTGTGGAACAATCTCTTCCCTGCAATATGCCAAACCATGCTGGCATCTTTTAATATATTTTTTCAAAATTATAATTTTAAATTGGCATTATCCAGCCATTAACTTCCCTAATATTTGTCTTGTAATGGATTTTTGTCTTGTAATGAAAGAGGGACACTAAGGAGACAGGTAAATACTGTAGATGTTGTCTCCAATTTTCCATCTACTTGAACTGCAGGAGCAGGGGGGGAAAAAGATTTCAGGAAATGCTCTTAACGTGGCATCTCCACAAAATATGAATTGGTTCTTTTATTTTAAATTGTTATACTATTGCCACTGATAAAATCAGAGCATCAAAATGAACCACAACTTTCCCTAAATCCACTTCCTATTGCAAATCAAAATAATCTAACTACCAATTTACTATGCTAATGCATAATTTCACCTGTAGGTGCACAAGTAAGTGATATTTGCAAAAAAATAGTCATCATTAAACAATTGATGTCTATCACTGTTATCAGTGGTTATTAATCAAGGTAGAGATGTTATTAATAATACACCCAGGTTACAAAATATTCTGATGGCACCTTTCTTATCTTTTCTTAGAAAGGATGCAACAAGGTAGATTAGTGCAATTTTAATATAGTGGGGAAAGAAGGATAATGTTAAGAATCAATGAATAAATTGAGATTTGAACCAGAAGGTTTAATTCAACCTGCCAGTCTTCAACCATTGCAAGTACACTTTGCAAGTTAGCATATTACTCATCGAGGAGTTCATAAGTTATGATTAACACAAATTCACCTCAACTCTTTGCAATCAAATGGAGACATCTTAACAAAGAAAAAAGCACAATAGAAAGATCTAGTGAACAAGTTTAACCTCAGTGTGCTGTTGGACCCCATCGACTTCTTGGCCTTCTCGTAGGGCTTGTCCAAACTAGTTTCTTTCCAAGGGCTATTCTGGATGGGAGAAGACTCCACTTCAGCAGCTGGATAAGGAGTTGAATCTTCTAGAAAGCCAAGGGGGGAAAGTTGCGATGAAGGACTGTGGTGAGACTGGATTTGTATCCAAGGTGTAATTTTTGTTGGAAGGTGAGGATTCACCACAGGGACTTCTTTAAAAAGAAAGGACAATAGCTTGTCACTACAATAGCAATAGCATTAGACTTATATACCGCTTCATAGTGTTTTACAGCCTCTCTAAGCGGTTTACAGAGTCAGCCTATTGCTCCAAACAATCTGGGTCCTCATTTTACCCACCTCGGAAAGATGGAAGGCTGAGTCAACCTTGAGCCGGTGTGATTTGAACTGCCAAACTGCAGCTAGCAGTCAGCTGAAGTAGCCTGCAGTACTGCACTCTAACCACTGTGCCACCTCGGCTCACTTAAATGTCCTTTAAACATCCACTAAACTACCTTGCACACCTGCACTCTCTTACCAGTCTTTAATTAAAACAAAGGAGGACATTAAATTTGGCACGCTTGGACCATTTCACTGATCCTTAGTAAACATCCTTCCTTGCCTTCAAGCTTGGTAAAATGTTGGATGCAAATTCTTAGTCACATGGTCTGGATATGATGCTGAGAGCTGTGATTAAATAGCTAATCTCTTTAGCTGAACATGATGTTATTAAATAAAAACAACAGCAGCAGAATATTTAAATAAATGTTTTAAAAATGACTAAAATAGCTGTCAGAATGTTTACTTACTAAGACCCTGCCATTCATAACTCTAGCATGAAAAAATATTATTTAAAAAACGGCAACTTCACCAACCCCAGAGTGAAAAAGATTGGTTGGTTGGTTGGTTGGTTTGTGTGTGTGTGTGTGTGTGTGTGATGAGCTACAGCAACAGCCTTCCCTCTGAACAACTATTTGACTGGGCAAAAAAGGTATATTTGTGTAAAATACAGTAATGAAGCGTAGGTATGAATGTTATTACATTACCATGCAAAAATGATGTAAAAAAATGTGTTCAAAGATACCAAAGTACAGAAAATCGGTAAAGAGAGAAACTGCATTTTCAAGACCATTCTATCATTAAAAAAAGAACACCCTAAGACCTTTTTCAGGTCTGCATGTAAAGGGAAGAACATACCAAGAAAAGCCAATAGGGTCATACTTAATTATCTTACCTTCTCCTCTCACAGTTGCATCCAACAAGGAACGTTCATCAGAGGCACTGGACCCTTAAGAAGAAATGAAGAAAGGCACTGTATATGGGATCTGCAAAGCCTTTTCCTATTTCAGGATTCTAGATATTGGATTTCTTTCACTCTTCCCGCTTATTTGTCATGTCCCTGTCCACTCCCTGACCCGCCAGCATTCTGTGATCACTGAGCATAACCCCCCACCAACACACACACTGTGTAATTAAAAGTGAGAAGTTGAGAAGTTCTGTGGGGGAGTTTCTTCCTAAAGATTCTATCAATTTCAACAGTGCTTTTTGAGTTACTCATGCCATCAAAGAAAACCTTAAAAATTAGGCCTCCTTTGAGCTATAGATTTCCAAGCAGCTATTAGAATCTCTGACACTCGCTAGAAATATGCAGCCATAAATCCCCCAAAGAACCACAGAAGGGACAACAAAGGTTTTTATCTTATTAGTACTGGGCTAAAGCCAATAACCCCAACCACATCATTGAAGGCAAAGCATTCATGTACACAAACCTACCCTCCTCAAAGAAACAGTCTACGATAAAGCGAATTAATACTAATCTAAAGGATTTGGATTTGCATTTCAGGCAGCATTTTTCCCTACAGTCAAAATATCAAATTGTGAATTAATAGCTCAAAATTCCTTTTACTCTTTAGATGTCGTGTGGATGAGACATGAGGGCAATTCAGAGAGAAATGCCCTTAAGCTGATTCATTTCAAAGAGCTTACATAGGGTTCACTCTGAAACAACAGGTAGATGCTAACAACCACTAGTTTCCTTTTATGGTCCAACCAAGGTGGACTCTGAGGTGTTGGGGGAGGGAGGAGAGATGATCTCATTCAGTCAATAAGATCTCCTGCAGGATCTAGCAAACTATTGTCCTTCCATTCAACAAAGTGTCTCTGTGTGTTGATTCAAACCCCACCAACACTAGACACGGCCCGTTAGAAACCCTGAGAAGCTGCTAACAGTTGCATAGACAGTACTCAATGATCTAATTTAAAATAAGTTGCCTTTTTGTGTTCCAGATACTGCAAACAAATAGTACAAGCTATAAAAAAAAACACTAAGTTTTCAGATATTTACTATATTGAATTCTTGGGCAAAAAGCAACGAAGTGGGTATATAAGAAGCCATCCACTGAATGCAAATATAGTTTCAATATAGCTTTTCACAGTAGAATATCTAAACTAGTAAATATTAAAGCCAACTACTGTGAGGGAAGAAAGGAAGGAGCAAGGATTGAGTCTAATATAGAAGTCCAGAATACATTTATTCTTTGTGCAAGTAAGTCTGAATTCAATACAGCTTACTTCTCACTTCGGTCTTCACAGGATTGCATTTTTGTCTGTAAAAATAACAGAGTTGGAAAGGACCTTGGCGGTCTTCTCGTCCAACCCCCTGCTCAAGCTGGAGACCCTGTACCATTTCAGACAAATGGCTTGTTCAATCTTCTTGAAAACCTCCAGTGATGGACCATTTTACTGATATAATTGTTCACACTGCCAAGCAAGTGACAGAGGCTAAAGAAAAATCTAAATGAACCTTCTACCATGCAGGGCCTTGCAGGCATGTTTCCGCTACAGTTTTCAGAATTCCTAGGGAGTATGTCTATTAGCCATGTTTCCGGGAAATCTGTCGTTCCAGTACAGCTGCAGGGGACAACTTGGGAAGCTAAGCTAGGTGACTGACTTTTTAAGGGTTAAATCTGATGCCACGGAGCTTTGCGTCAATCATTCACAGCAAGCTTCTACATGTTTCCTCCTCCAGCTGCCTCTCCCTGCTTTTTTTTTCTTGAGTTCTCTTTGGCAACCACTTACAGAAAATTTCCCTTCGTAGCTTATCACAGCAGGAAGAAGCCATAAAAGGTTAGCTTCCTGCTTTGAACTGGGATGAATTCCACCCAAGCCGTGCCTGTCAAAAGTTCATTTAACCTGTTTCTTATGAATTACAGGGACATGTACTTAATCCTAACTTCTGTCTCATTTCCTGACAACCTTTCTAATTTCAAAAGCCACTTCCTCATAATAACAAAGAGTCTTGTGGCAAGCCTAAAGAGAAACAAATCTATTTTAATAAAAACTATTAATTCTTAAGGTTTTGTGAGATTTTTTGTGTCTGCCTCTACTCTCCTGGTTTTTAGGTCTTCGGTCAAAAGGAGTTTTAATTTTATTCTCAGTAGTGGCTATAAAGAATAAACCAATTAACCTGCCCTAGGTAGAATTTATTATTATTACCGTCACCTCTTTAAGTTTTCAGGCCTTTGTGGGGGGGGGAGGCTATCTGGCTTGCTCCCCAAAATATGTAGTTACAGCTTGGCTTTCCAAGCCATCTAAGAGGTATTTTAAAGTCATTCAGTGCAGCACTTGTATAAATTACAGAAGGGTGGCCCACCTGTAGGCAAAATGACCATCATATTATGATGAAAAATGACCATCAACTCTAACACATCACGGCCAGGGCTGGATTTGATGGTGGTTGTTTTACTTCCTTGAGGACTGTGCTTAAGTTTATGCTTGGCTTTTACATACTTCATGCTTCAAAATAGCAGGAAATAAAAATTCAGTGATGTGGCTGGATGAGGCAGCAGGAGTTACAAAAATGAATGAAAGAGATTGGACTGAATTACATAACCATGCTCCAGATTGATTCCACTTACCTTCTAAGGCTGGAGCAATGGTCTTTAGCTGGGACGGCTGTTTGGATGCCAGGTGGTAGTCACTAAGCGCTTGCTCCAACTCCTTCAGTTTCTTTTCCTCTTTCAAAACAGCACTTTTCCGCCTTTTTCGAACCTGCTTGGCAAGATTTTCTTCTTTAGAAAGACACCGAGCAGCTTCAGCAATCTGTAGCTGCAAAGCCAGATCTCTCTCTAATGTGCTCAGTGGATCCTGGAGAAAAGAGAGGAAGAGTATATTTCAAAAATCTGCCTTTTCTGAGTGGTTCTTAGCAAGGGCTGGTGTGACTGGCCTTTTAGAGAGAATAGAAGGGGGATCTAAAGTGTCAGAACTTAAGAGTCACTCCTTGAAGAAGTCAGCACAGGTCTGACAACATCACCCCCATTCTCTGCTCTGAAGTCTCCTTTTGTAGACATCTTGGTAATTAAATATGATGCATCCTTTTTACCTAGTTAGGCTTTGAATGCTTTCTTGCAATACACTTAATCATTGTAAGTTGAACTGGGGGTTTCCAAAGTAGCAGATGCCAGCCATGTTTTGTAAGGCTGTTACAACTGGCCTGTGGGTAATCTGTGCGAATTAGGGTTGACACTGGTTATGCAAGGAAACCTTTGCTGTGCAAGAGAAGTAGCATTTTTTTTGTTTGCTTGTTTCAATGATTATTTTGGGCTAGATGTTTTTGTCTGGGATGGAAAAACAGATAAAAAGAAGAAAGGGGGGGATCAATGTTTTTGATAACTTTCAGATGAGCATTTTCAGCATCCTACCTTTGAAATTCTGGGAGTTGAGGTCCACACATCTGAAAATTGGCAGTGTTGAAAAACACTGTTTTAAAGGATAGTGTATTGTTCCACATGGGGGCGGGGAGTCTCTGGCACAAAAGGATTGTTTGTTTGATTTGCTCAATGAATGACTGATGTTCCAGGCAATGTGTAATAAAAGTCTGTGGAACATAGGTTTCCCTCGCACATATATGCTAGTCATTCCCGACTCTAGGGGTTGGTGCTCATCTCCATTTCAAAGCCAAAGAGCCAGAAGAGCTTTCGAATTGATAGGTTGGCAGAAGCTGGGACAAGTAATGGAAGCTCACTCCGTTACACAGTGCTAGGGATTCGAACCACCGAACTGCCAACCTTTCTGATTGACAAGCTCAGCGTCTTAGCCACTGAGCCACCGTGTCCCTTGGGAACATAAGTAATAACAATCCAAATGGCTCACAAACTAATAAAAGAACTGCCATGTAGATCCCTTTTGGATCTGCTAGGCAAATACGGCCTGCTGAAAAACAGCATCTTCCCTATCCTCAGTTGCAGAAAAGATCCCAGAGTTCCCTTGCAATATACCACATGCATGTGTGCACATAAGAGCATATACATACATGTGTATACATATTCAGTGAGCATTGTAGTATGAGAAAATCTACAGGTTCATAGAGACAACAAAATGAAGTTCCTTCAGGCATAGGAGTGCATAAAGAAAAGTAATTAATTGGATTTAGGCTGAAGATAAGTTAATTCTTCTGGGAATAACATCTCCCTTCATGGTCCAACTATGACCTCAGGACTTATTGCCTTTGAAAGATTTTCATGATTCATATAATTATGCTGAGACTTAGTGTGCAAAATACACTATGTTTCAAATCAATTTTCCTAATACATATTGAACATTCAATAAACAAGGAAAAACAAGCAGGGCAAGATCATGCTTAGCATAAAATACACGCAAAGGTGTATATTATGTTTCTAGACTTATGGGAAAAGATGGGCCAAGATAATATTACACAAGGTATCAGACACTTCCCTCACTAAATGTAATTCTCCTGTCACATTTGCAGCTAGAGTAATTAAACAGCAATAACAAAGAATGGTTTTCGGTTCTTTCAAGACATGCTTACAAGCAGTATAGGGATGCTAATCCAATTTAAAGATTTAGGTGGTGATTATTTTGGATTTAAGTAATCTGCAGTGAAAAGGGTGTGCTCTTTTGTATATTCTACTGGATTGATGTCTAAGGCAAAATTCCCAGCAGCCTGCTGAACCTAGCCAACCGGATGAGAAAAAACTATCTACAGACTAGGCAGATATTTTCTATTTCCAGTACAACAGGTTCCTAATAGTTGAGGAGGAAACACAAAGTAGTAAGCAATATTTCAGTGAGCTTGGAGGTTGAGGAGAAAAACAAAACCTTCCCAAGATTAGAATAGCTTGTGAATGTACATGAACTTATGAGTCTGTGTGTGTGATACGAAGAGAAGCAATGGGTTTCCAAAAGAGCAATTTTATTTAGCACACATTATTTATTTATTTAGTTCTTTTCAGATGGGGAGAGGGAGTAGAACTTTTTAGCATCAGAGCGTGTTAATTACTGTATAACAAATACTAATGATCTAATGGTCATTCCGAAAAATCCTTTCTTAGCGAGCACCTAGAAGCCAAGAGGAACATACATGCCAAATTTCAAGTTTGTAGGCTTTACGATTCTGGAGATTTCATGATGAGTGAGTGGTATTTGGTGTTTATATATATAGAAGATATATACTGTGTGTGCATAGATAGGGCTTTAATTATGGAACTCTCCAGCCCCATTTACAAAATGCTACTGGGTATCTTTCATTTGTAATCTGAAGTTATTCCTGTCTTTTTTATTTACCCGCTCCTTTTACTAGAGCAGCAAAGTTGGAAGTGCTATATATTGGCTTCTGACTGGCAGTGTTGGGATCCTTCTACCCTGAAGCACCTAACTCTATGAAAAGAACATCAGGTACAAAATGATCAAGGTGTATAAACCAGCTAACTAGGAGGAAGAAATATATTTTCTCAGCCTCAGTGCTTCTTGAAGAGCGTTCTGTGGCTTTATGGCTGAACCTATAGAAATGTTTAATATTCAGAACACTGGCCTGATCGTTGCTGAGATGGCCTTATAAAGATTAAGAAATAACAAGACATCCTTACCAAGCAGGTTAAGAAAATAGAGATGCTAGACTTGTACTCAGCCAAGATCACCAGCATTGCAAAGCTGCTATTTTTCCACCCTGTTCCAAAAAGCCTTAGCAGCAGAAGTTCCCATGACTACTACTGCTATTAACTACTAGAGCAAGCAAAATTAGATGCTGATCTGGTAATCCTGTTCAGGCACCTTTGGAGGCCAGAATATCAAAGTGGGATTTCCAGAACCTCTTTCCTAATCAAAATAATTGTGTCCATGACTGAATTGCAATTCAATTGTATTTTTCCCCTCCTGGAATCCATTTATATTAGCATGCTGATTCAGGAAGCAGAACCTCCTGATAACTCAAATGCCTGTGATCATCCACATTCTCTAAATCCCCTCAAAATTGTGAGCAAGATGTCTTACTGCTCCTGAAAGAATAGCCTTTTGGTCCAGTTTGAAAGCAGCACCTATTCGACGGCGCACCTTCGGGGGTTTCTCTCCTGGTTTCAGAGGATACTCTGAAGAAAGCATTCCTGTCAATTCCTGCCAAAAAAAATACAGTAGTGTAAGTCAAGGAGATATTAATGTTAGGCCCGTGATGGCAAACCTATGGCACGTGTACCACAGGTGGCATGCAGAGCCCTCTCTGTCGGCATGCAAGCTGTCGCCCAGCTCAGCTTGGGCGCACATATGCACGCGCCTCCCACCAGCCAGTTGATTTTTGAGTCTCTGGTGCATATGTGGGAGATGCGCACGCATGCGCGTGGGGTGGGGAGTCCCAGGAAGCTTCAGGTAGGCCTGCTAGGGGGAGGGAGATCATGTGCATGTGTAGGAGGGCGGGGAGTCATACACGCAAGTGCAGGACGGCAGGATGCATTGCATAGTGGGGGCATGTGAGGACAAAAAGGTTAGCCATCACTGTGTTAGGCAATGTAAAGTAGCTGAACTGAGTACCATGAAAGAGCAGCATATTTGTTGTTAACTGATTTATTAATATATTTCTCCTGACAGGTAGAAGAGATATTTATGTGATTTTTCTGCTTCTGCTGCCATAATGATTTAATAGGCCTTGGGCATTGTATACCTTGACCTGGAATTAGGATGCTATTTGCTGTACTGCCTGAAGTAGCAATTTAACCAAGATTGCTGCTGGAGCTGATTGCCAAAGGGGCACAGGCAATATCTAAACTATTTATTTAGCACAGCACCACAGTGTATTTTATTTAACTTTTTTGAATTTGCATTTAATCATGAGCCTGAAAATGAGCTTCCCTACTAATGCATGCCTGCCCCCCCTCTCTCTCCCTCCCTCCCTCCACCCCCCTCTCTCTCTCACACACACACAGACCCAATAAAAGGAGACAAATAAGTTTACATTAATTTTAATGGGCTTGGTGTGCAGTTAGCTTTTGACTTTTTTCTTATTTCCTAAATAGCCTTCAGTTATTTTCAGGCAGAGAGAATGATCAAAAATTGATGCTTGGGAAAATATCCAGGATTGAATTCATTGCAAGCTAATTTCTAAACTAATTATTTTTAAGAGGCTTTTTATAAGTTGTTGATTAGTCAAACAAAGAAACAGGAAGGCAGTCAATGAACTGATCCAAGGGAAGAAGTAGATAGAATATTTAGGAGGAGACTCCTGAGAGGGAACCAATTGGAGATAAGTTTAATATTAACTTAGTAACTTTATTGTAGTTGTGCTTATACATTGTCATAGAAGATAACTTGATGGCATTGATTTAATTTGATAGAAATTTCCCCATATTCAGATACAGAGGTGGGTTGCTCCAGGTTTTACTACTGGTTCGCTTCACACATGCTTTGCGTATGCGCAGAACAATTTACAGTGAACTGTGCATGCACGCGGACTGCTAAAAAACATGCTGGCAGCAGTGACTGGGAAACTGGTTCGGGGGCGTGGCCAGCCTGGGTCGCTGCCGGTTCTGTGACCCAGGCCAATATACCTCTACTGGTTCGGCCGAACTGGGTCGAACCAGTAGCAACCCACTTCTGTTCACATATCAACTAACTGCTGCACTCTACGGCAAAGGAAAGAAAAACTTCATCAGGTTTATTAAGGAACTTGAAGGGAGACTCTTAATTGTATTTTAATTAAAATACTTACTTGCTTTACTAAGCTATTTCTTAAATGATGCATGAACTTGTTCTATCACAGACCAAGTGTTTGTGAGATCCATGTTACTCTTTCACTACCCTCACACTTAGCCTAGGTATCATTTGATCTCTATGGAAAGCCCTTCTCACTTCCTTGGACAGTGGAATCCCAACCCTTCCAGACATGCATTTTTTCCTGCAGGAATGCAGCTTCCAAATCCCTAATAAGGTTAACAATTCTCTCAGCTCCTTACTGCTTCGCGCAAACACAATCTCCGTAGTTCCTGTAAACAGGCTTCCAGGCGTTCCTCAAGGGCCTTTTGCTGCTTCCTCATGGCTTGCGTCAAATCCTTCATTGCAGCTATGGGGCTATCAGGACCTGAAAGAATAATAATAATAAAAACATACAGATGGATTTGTCAGCCAGTAGAGAAAAGTAAGCTTGATGGGATGGATTTTGATAATATTTGATCAGTCAGATCGAGATGGCCTTTGGCAGCTTCTTTGAGCTCAGTCCGGGGATTGTAAAGGTATCTTCAAAGGCCAATAACCCTGTTATCACAAAACTGTATGTAACTTCAAAAGAGCTCTTCTGAAGCTCATGGGATGAGGCATGGAATGTGTCCAACAGGAAAGACTGAGCAGCTCCACTTCATAGACAATAGGCAGGTCCAATTTGTTGCAGACAAGATAAAGACAAGGCCTAAGGGCAATATCCCTAAATGTTATGTTATCAGCAAAGAAAAAATACATTTATTTTTCTGCTCTGCCCATGGACTGAGGAAGAAATGCAAGGTATTGATTTTTTAAAGCCTTAAAAAAATATGTATCAGGGCTCTCACTTAAGTACAGAATTTCCTCCTATGGGATCAGAGGGGCTTGGTCAGCTTTATGACTCCTTTCAAGCATATGCTATCAGCCCATACAGGTTTGAATCCAACAGGACACTAACAATATGTGCCCTATACATGATTCATAACATAGGGCAGGGCAAGATTCTGTCAGTAGGCCCTCAATTTGGTGGCACTGAAGAAAGGGCAGTCCTCATTCAGATGTGTGAACTGTATTTGGTGATAAACTCATGGGACCCAAAGGAATTTGCTGAGGAAGCAGAAATTTGATAATAAATTCCTTAATTTAGGTACTTCAAAATCAATTTTCCAAGTGCCAATGGAAATAGCTTTTCTTTCTTTCCAAACTAAGAAATCCAGCTAGATGTGGTACAGCCGAGCTCTTTGTAGTCCCAAGAGTTTCCAGAGTAAATAAAATACTTTTTCATTAGGCTTGTACTTCTGAATGCTGCTTTTATCCAAGAGGCTAAAAGGAAAATCTAGGTTTGCGCCCTGTCCAGACCACAACAGAACATGTCTTGTTGGCAATTAGACTACATCATCATTAGAATAATCCACATCAGCTCTTTCTTAGCATTTTCTTGTGTTATTAAGGATGTTATGGTAATTTGTGAGAGTGACCAAACTATCCTGAGAAAAAGAAGAATCAATGGGCCCGACTCTCTCTCTGTATAAATTCTTATACTTATTCTTGTCTGTATGAAGAAAGGCTCTAAACCAGAGTCACATCAAAGGCTGGGCTTATGAATCTTGCCAGGTTGCAAAATAGCCTGCTTTGTTTTGACTTAGTGATATGTACACTCAGCTCCTGTAATTTATTCAATAAACTGTGATTAAAATAAATTATGAATCAGCACACAGCATTGGACATGTACCACTTTCCTACACGAGGAAGCATTTAACTGTATATGCATTACTTTAGCTGATTTGTGGTTAATTATTATTATTTTTTTGCTACAAAAGTATGTGGCTCAGCGCTTTTTAGCAATTCAACCATTTTTAAAGTTTAGAAATAACTAAAGACGTACAAAGCATCAGACAACAGTCATGCAAAAAGAATGCCACATATTTCATGCTTAGGTTTCTAATGAAATAGCTTCTCAAGAGTCTGCTTACTCAGAAAAAGAAAGGATTAATTCTTCACTATAACAGCCTGTATTTCAGGGCAACTGAAAAGCTTTGCAGTGGGTAATAAGTTATACTGCAAGATGAGTGGCAAGCATCAGGCCAAAGAGAAGACTCCACCCTGCCCTATCATTCCTCAAATCTGATACAACTCTTGTTGTCACCAGCTCCTGGCTCTGGTTCCTGTCCAAGATCAATTCCTATTTTGCAAGATTGCCCTTCATCATTTCAATGTAAAGACTATCTGTTGTGCAACATCATAACCCATCTGTGATAAAGCCACACTGGTAATCTCTGAGTGTTGAGCCAGCCATGACTAACAAGGTGTGGGATTCTGTGCATAGCTGTATTTTGTGTCAATTGCAGCAAATAACTGTTAGCAACAGCAATCGAGTCTAGCCTAAGCAAACCTCAGTCTACAACACTCTACGGAAGAAAGACCCCAGCAGAGCATATATTGTTGTTTAAACTTGCTGACACAAGAAAGCATCCAGATATTGTCTGCATTTTTCCAAGAAAAAATTTCCCCATTAGTCACTTACCGGACTGGATTATGATGCCACTGTCTGTATCGCTAGTCTCATCTTTATTCTTACTCTTCATGATCAAACTCAGGATGTGGAGAGAAACAGTATGATCACACCTGGAAAATGCTGTAACGTCTTCTGCTAATACAAAAAGGGCATGATTGAGGTATGCTCGATACAAATAAAAAGTAAGCAAGAACAATGCTAAAAGAAAGGGCTGGATGGGGGCCTTCCACTGACTGCAGAACCTGCTGTCAGAACTTGGTTATCTACTTTTTTGCAAAGGTTTTACTTAGGGCTCCAATGTGGACTGATGTACCCAAGACCAATAGATAAATATTTAACATCTGGCTCTATTGCTGCTGCCATACTGTACCACTAGATGCTAAAAGCTCATTGCACACTAGATGTCAGAGCTAAACTCTGTTTTCAAATGGCTCACAAAGTTTCCAAAAAAGTCAACAGTTGATTCTCATAAGCCAATATGAGCCAGCTTCAGCATACTTCTGCCCAAGACTCACATTTCATTCCTGTTTCCTGACAGTTAGAACAATTAATCAGTGGAAGGACTTGCCCCCAGAAGTTGTAAATGCTCCAACACTGGAAGTTTTTAAGAAGAGACTGGACAACAATTTGTCTGACATGGTATAGGGTTTCCTGCCTGAGCAGGGGGTTAGACTAGAAGACCTCCAAGATCCCCTCCAAATGTTATTCTATTCCCAACTTCCAGATTTTCTATTCAATAAGGAGAAATTATTTTACTGTGATAAGTGTCTCCGGAGATTCTCAATCATCCAGGTGATGGATGTCCCAAAGGTGCGTCTCCAAGAGGCAACTGGACTTTCTTGGTTTTCATTAGAAACCTGAACATGAACTACCGGTATGTGGATTCTTCTTGCATGAATGTCATATGATGCCTTGTGAATAGTGTCTCAGTGCCTGATCTGGCACATAACCTCCCAACAAAATAGTAACTTTTGGACTTCTAATTATTGCTAATCTACAACTCCCACAGGCCATTAGAACTTATTACAATGAATGAGGCTGCTAGTTTATATTTAAAAACATTTGGAGGGCTACAGTCTTAACATAAAGAGAAGTTGCTTTCTGTAAACCTGTTAAACATACAGTATCTAATGAAGGGTATGAAAAGGGATAATCTCAGATGTAAATTTAAATAATCCAATTCACATAGAATACAAATTCAAATTACCTTGTCACTAAGATTGTGCAGAACCTTAACTAGAATTAACAGTAATAATTTACATTTTATAGGAATAGTTATAGAATATAGAATAATAAGAATATAGAATAATTCAGTATTATTGTCCAAAAACTGTAGGAAGGGGAAGGGCCTCTAAGTTAGTTCAGAACAGACTGAGAATCAAATCAGGACATACTAATATATAATCCAAGTCTCCTGGCTATTATGTTCCACTCATTGTTAGTAACTAAACCAAACCAGAAAGCACATTTCCAGTCTGGAGAAAATTGTAGGGAAAAGACAATGAGAGAGACAAAAAGAAAGAAACTTGCTGGAGAGAATTCTTATCTCCCTTACATGTTATCTCTAATTTTGTGATGACGCCATGCGCCCCATCATTTCACTTCTGTTTCTTCCACCCCCCACCCCAGCAAAAAGTAAATCTATAGAAGCTACGCCATAAGGTTGGCAGGAAGTGCTAAGCAAACAAACTTCAGCATTGGAAGCAGTGACCATGAGACCTCATTGCAGATGCCCAGATGGGCCATTCAAAACTGGGGCATTATATGGTAGGGATCACTTTTTTATTGCTTTCCCAGCAGCCAGGGTGACTCCAAGCCTTCCTCTTTGTAACCTCACTTGTTTGCACAGCACTTCCCCACCCCTACTGGGTGAGTCAATCTGAAAGTCACTCTGAGTTTCTGTCTGGAGCTTATCACAGGACTGCCAGTCTCCTGGGGGTGAAAAAAATAAATAACAGGAGGAGGTGGACGGACAAGGTTCACAGCTGTTAGTGAGCTGTATGACCTAAGGTGATGTTGCTTAGACCTGTACAGATTATTGTTCACTCCACTCCAAACTAGCATAGGAGGCTGTGTGGGTAGGAGCCTGTTCCTCTGCCTCCCATAAACAAACAACCCCATTCATAAATTGAAATAGGCAACCACAAAGCTATAGTGCTGTACACTTTCCTCAGAACAATATAATTCCCACAATTATAACACATATCAGGCTTTCTGTTTTGGATCAGACATTAATAACTTTTACATGAGTAAGAGTTAACTCTTCAGCCAGGAAATTAAAATAGAAACTCATAATGCTCCTACTTTTATGGTCAGTAAACAAAAAGAAACAGCTCAATAGTTAAATGTATGGTATTTTCAAGAGTGCTGGCTTCCTGGATCTGATAACTTGTCACAAGAAAAAATGTCTCAGTTGTTTCCAAATTGCCAGCCCGCAATCCATTTAGTAGTCATTCAGTTTTGTCCTATCTGCTGCAGGCTGTACAACTCCAGTTTGCCCATCTTTCCTTTCACCTGATATCTGTCTTACAAATTAGCAAGCACATGGCAAAAGCCATTGGAGCTTTGGAACCTCTTCCCAATGAGAAAATACACAAGTTTAAGTATCAGTGTCTCCCTCAAAACTATAGGATATTCTCAGTCTTCAAATATGAACACCCAGACCCTCAGCCCTATTTAGTAAAAAGTGTGTTTTTGGTTTTTCAGAAAATTCCATAATAAAGCACATATTGCAAGAACTAGATATGTAAGAAAATCCCTTAGATCAGACCTTTATCCCAGTTGGACAATATTATTAATAATGCAAACTACTCTCACCCGCTAGAAGTTGTAACTGTAAATTTCTCTGTAATAAATATCATATCCTGGAATTCTGGACATGGAAATCTACAGTTTTGGAGGGAACCCAAGTTGAAGAGAGATTTTAATGTGCTAGCAACGACTCTCCAGATTTTTGGCCTTTCTGGAGATGCCAAAACTAACCCAGGACTTTTTTAAAAAGCAAAACAAGCATTCTATCAACTATAGTGGATGAAAGGCAAACTTGAATGATGGACAAAATGTGGGTCAGATATTAAGAGGCAACATAAATTGTAAGGTCATCAGGAGAGGAACAACCTCGCTACATTTTCTGGGATGGGATAACCAAGCCATGTCATTCTGTGCCTTCAAGGCACATACAACAGAGGTGGGTTTCAAATCCTGGCGCTACTGATTTGCTCGTGCTTGTGTGCCCTTGCGTGCACGACACTTCCGAGCATGCACAGAAGTGTCCAGGTGGGTGGGCAGAGCCGCCCGCCGCTGCCACTACCAGTTTGGCTGATCTGGGTCGAACCGGGAGCAACCCACCTCTGACATACAGCACACACTTTGAAGTGTAATGAAACTAAGAAGCATTTTAGAAAAGACTGAATCTTGAGCCAATTTTAGCTTTTTAGAGGTAAAGATATTAAACAAGAGGAAGGCACATTTTTCAATTTGATTATGAAGCTAAGAAATGGGTGCATGGGTGCTTTTTAGCTCTATGATATACTTGTGCCATACAGCTACAAGCTTTCAATAATTTAAAATAAAAACACAAGTAGAATCCATACATGTCCAAGCATAACAATAAAAATCATTCCATTCAAACTGCAGTTTTAAAATAGCCTTTTTCAAAACAGTGCAAGGCAGAGCTAGGCCATTTCACCATACAGGAGGAGGAAGAATGGTTTCTATCTACCACTTGCCACTCCCCTTCTCTAAACCTGTTGCTTGGCAATAGATATAAAAGATACACACTTGCCCTGTGTGGCAGGAAAGGTGTGGGGGGGAGATAAACCTTGCTAACTTAACTTAATTAATTGAAAATTTTAATAATTAGCTGGGCTTGCTAATCAAAACCACAATTTGCAATAGATGATGAATTTTACTTTATGGTTGAGAAAGCTGGATTTTCCCACCTTCAAGCAATTGCAACCTGAAGCCACAGGTAGAGAAACAAAACCTGCCTCTACATTAAGATATAGATGCAACTTTGGTAGATCAATGAAAATAATCTAATAACAGAAGATGGCCATAGCATTCATCCTGGCTAAAAAAGTCAACCAACCCACTCTAATCTTCTAAATATGTAATCAAACAAACAAGACTTCAAATAAACATGACCCTAGGAACTGTACTAAACCCAATCCACTTCTTTTATCTCTGTGTGCCTATATTGTTTGCCATTTATTTACAAAAGTTGTAGCCATACTTGATTATTTCTCCTTGATAATGTTCATGTTACAACATATATACAGACACTATATACAAAACAGCAAAATCTGCCTGATTTAAAACATTAAACAACTAGGGTTTCACAAAGTCCTTAAGGAAGTTATTCTGTTTGATTACTAAACTAAGCTATGAAGCTTATGTAAGTACATTTCCACCACCACCCTTCCTTGCCCTCCTGGCTTTCATTGCCCCACTCTCACCCAAATATTCCTCGCCTTCACTCTATTTTTAGTTCTCCTGTACTTCATGCAATCTATGCCCTGCTGATTGGCCTTGGTTTAATTATACAATCATCTCTCATGATTACAGAAGAGGTGGGGAATATGTGCTGCTGTATGATAAATAGTTGAGTCAATTTAACAAATCTTGTTGGAATTCTGAAATAGATTCAGCTTTCATTTTTTAATTCTGTTTTTACACGGCTGTAAACAAAGAGCAACCCCCTCCCAGTTTACCTACGTGATGCTCAAAAGGTCTTTCTTGACCATCTTGATTATTTCAAGTATTTCTTGATTACTTCAAACCACACTGCCCATTTGTTAGTGAAAAGGAAATTTGCTACAGGTAGCCAATCAGAATAAGATAAAGGCTTTCTACACAGAATTACTAGTTCCATGGGCAGAGAGCCCAGTTTTTATTTAACTTCTGAGCATAGAGAGTTATAATCCATCCATTAGCCTTAACTATATTCTCAAACTTCCATAAATAGCTAGGATTCAGGGCTCATTGAGATGATAAAATAAAAAAAATATGTTTGATAGATATCAAAACATTACCAACACCGCAACTACAACAGCTGGAGTAGCATAGCGCAATCAAATTAGTGAAAGTCTTTGTGGCTGCATTCGCACAGCAGTTTTAGCACCTCAATGTACTGCACAAATTTACAAATGGTTTAATCCAGTAAACAGTTATGGATGTTGTATGAAACCAGCCCATACATATCAATGCATCTATTAAAGGTCTAAAAGATGGTGATGATTTTATTCTGTTTATTTGAATTTATTAGCAGCCCAATTCCAATGCATTCTGATTTTTTTAAAAAAAGCTAGTTGAGATACAGATCGTGAAAACAAAATAGTGGGAAGCAGTGCTTAAACTTTTCTCTGTTCCCAAATTTCTGAAGTGGGTCTCCTCCAAGGATTTCCACCTTATCTTTATAGGGGCCAGCCTTCATAAGGGACTATTTAGGAAGGTTGATCTGGAGTAGAGAAATGATGGGGAGGAAAGGAAGCAAATACCTCCTTTCATACTACTTTTCTACTTACTTTAGACTGATACCCCTTTGAAATATTGTAAAAAACAGGGGGAAGGCTATTAAAGTTCTAATGCCAGCTTTCATATGCAACCATAAATAATATAGTAGGAGTTTACCTCCTTCACTTACAATATTCTTAGGCAAACAGAATATGGATATGAATATCAGAATTATTCCCTCCCACCCATATATACATGCATCCAACTGGTTTAGTGCATGCCAAAATTTCAGCCAGTTAACTATTAGTGGTTATCTGAATCAGCCTTTAAATCCCTGCATTGTATTTCTGCACTTTCGTGGGCTATGATTGTGCAGAAGCACCTAATTAATAACCAAGAAATGGAGCCAAATTTCCTGTACATAGATGGAAATAAACTGCATTAAAACTATCTTCACTTTATATTTCTAGCCCTCAAGACTGACAAAGCAAAATCTTGCTTCAGGTTGTGTCTCAAGCCATACAGTTCTCTGACTGACTGACTGATACACATACACTCAGGGCTTTTCAGGTTCAACACTGCAGAAAATATGTAAACAAACAGGCAAACAAATCAGGATTAAAAGAAAATTTAGATTGTGGGTTTTTAATGCCATGAGCCACCCTGAGTCACTGTATGTGAGTTGGGCAGCCGTATAAATTTAACAAATCCATAAATTCCAGGCTGACAGCATCAACCTTATCTGAAAAGCCATTGAGATCAGTTACCTATTGAATTAGTTCACCTGAGAAGGGGAACTAAGGGAGAGTTAATTTGGAGTTCCCTCCGAAATTTAAGCAAAGGTCTTGTAATTTGTAATTTGTAATTTTAATAGATTTGTATGCCGCCCAATCCTGAAGGATTCCGGGTGGCTTACATAAAAGCAATTTAAAAAATATTTAAAAAGATTAAAAACACAAGACAGTACAACTTAAAAACAGAAAACACAACATGCACTCAGTTATAATGGGGCTGAAGTCAAGATCAACAGCCCCAGGCCTGCCGGAACAGCCAGGTCTTAACAAATTTACGGAAGACCAGGAGAGTGGAGAGGGTCCGGATCTCAGGGGGTAGATCGTTCCAAAGGGCTGGGGCAACAACAGAGAAGGCTCTCCCCCGAGGAGCCGCCAGACTGCATTGTGTGGCCGACGGTACCTGGAGAAGGCCCGCCCTATGCGATCTTATTGGACACTGGGAGGTATGTTGCAAGAGGTGGTCACGGAGATATCCAGGTCCTAGGCCATGTAGGGCTTTATAGGTAATAACCAGCACCTTGAAGCGTGTCTGGAGACCGATGGGAAGCCAATGCAGCTCACGGAGGATAGGTGTAACATGGGTGTACCTAGGTACACCCAGTATCGCTCGCGCGGCTGCATTCTGGACCAATTGTAGTCTCCGAACACTCTTCAGGGGCAGCCTCATGTAGAGCGCGTTACAGTAGTCCAGCCTTGAGGTGACGAGGGCATGAGTGATCATTTGGAGTGCCTCCCGGTCCAGGTAGGGCCGCAACTGGTGCACCAGGCGAACCTGGGCAAAAGCTCTCCTGGTCACAGCTGACAAGTGATGTTCTAAAGTCAGCTGTGGATCCAGGAGAACACTCAAGTTGCGGGCCCTCTCTGAGGGGTGTAAGATTTCATACCCCCCCCCCAGGATTAGAGGTGGAATATCTGGACTATTTTGGGGGGGCAGCATCCAAAGCTACTCAGTTTCATCAGGGTTGAGCGCAAGCTTGTTCAGTCCCATCCAGACCCTGACAGCTTCCAGGCACTGGCACATTACTTCCACCACTTCACTGAGTTGGCATGGGGCAGACAGATACAGCTGGGTATCGTCCGCATACTGGTGGTATTTAATCCCGTACCTACGAAAGATCTCACCCAGCGGCTTCATGTAGATGTTAAATAGGAGGGGGGACAGGACCGAGCCCTGTGGCACCCCGTATTCAAGGGGCCTAGGGGTCGACCTCTGTCCTCCGACCAACACCAACTGCGACCTGCCAGAGAGGTAAGAGGAGAACCACCGCAAAACGGTGCCTCCAACTCCCACCTCTTCCAGCCGCCGCAGAAGGATACCATGGTCAATGGTATCGAAGGCCGCTGAGAGGTCAAGAAGCACCAGGATAGAGGAATGCCCTCTATCCCTGGCTCGCCAGAGATCATTGATCAGTACGACCAAAGCGGTTTCGGTGCAGTAACCAGGCCTGAAACCAGACTGAAAGGGATCTAGATAATCCGCTTCATCCAAGGTCCACTGGAGTTGAGAGGCCACCACCTTCTCAACAACCTTCCCTAAAAATGGGAGGTTGGAGACTGGACGGTAGTTTTTAAGGACGGCCGGATCCAGAGCAGGCTTCTTGAGGAGGGGTCTCACCACCGCTTCCTTCAAAGGTTGCGGGAAAGACCCCTCTCGAAGTGAGGTGTTTATAATCCTCTGGATCCAGCCCCGTGTCACCTCTCTGCCGGTCGAAACCAACCAGGATGGACAAGGTTCCAGTAGACAGGTGGCAGTACTCATCGCTCCCATGGCCTTGTCCACTTCCTCAGGAGTGGCAAGCTGGAACTCACTCCACAAAGTTTGATCAAGGCTCTCCCTCGGCATCTCTGCTGGTACTGTCCAAGTGGAGTCCAGGTCCCTCCGAATCTGAGCGACTTTATCCGACAGAAACTGAACAAATTCCTCAGCTCTTCCTTTTCAGGAGGGAGCGGGCTATCCTAAACAGGGCGGCCAGGCGAGATTCTGCGGACGCAATAAGGGCGGAAAAATGTGCACATTTTGCCGCCCGTATCGCCACTAGATAAGACCTAATAAAGGTTCTTAGTAATGTTCGGTCGGATTCGGAGTTACTAGCCCTCCACCGTCGCTCTAGGCGTCTCTTTTGGCACTTCATCTCCCGGAGTTCCTCGGTAAACCAAGGCGCCCTCCTGGATCCACTGCCGCGGAGAGGCCGCAAAGGCGCAATCTGATCTAAAGCCCTAGTCGCTGCGGTATTCCAGGCAGCGACCAAGGACTCAGTCGAATTGTGGGCAAGGGAGTCAGGTATCTCCCCAAGCACCGTCTGAAATCCCAGAGGGTTTATCAGGTGCCTGGGGCGGAACCATTTAATCGGCTCCACCTCCCTGCAGTGGGGGAGTAGCTTCCGAAAATCAAGCCTTAGCAGGAAGTGCTGTCCTTGACAAGGGTGAGATCTCAATCCCCTTTAATTCCAGATCACGTCTCCACTGCTCTGAGAGAAACACAAGGTCGAGTGTGTGTCCCGCCATATAAGTCGGACCCTGAATTACTTGGGTCAAGTCCATGGTTACCATGGAAGCCATGAACTCCTGGGCCCCATCAGAGCTTTCACCAAGAGATGGCAGGTTGAAATCCCCCAGTACTATAAGTCTGGGGAATTCAACCGCCAGTCCGGCTACTGACTCTAGGAGCACAGGCAGGGCTGTTGTGACGTAGCTGGGAGGTAGGTACGTCAGCAACAAGCCCACTTGACCCCCCTAGGTCCAACCTCACAAGGAGGGACTCACATCCAACATTCTCTGGCACAGGGATCCTCCGAGGAACTAATGATTCCCAGATAATTACCTCCCTGCGTCCCATCAGATCGCACAGGGTAGGCCTCCTCCGAATTCCATCCGCCAGCCAGTGCCGACTGGCGACTACGCGGAGGAGAGCCTTCTCAGTTGCAGCTCCGACGTTATGGAACAACCTCCCCATGGAGATCCGTACCCTCACCACAGTCCAGGCCTTCCACACAGCCCTCAAGATCTGGCTATCCCGTCAGGCCTGGGGATAGGATTTATTCTCACCCCGCCCGAATGCTGAGTGAATGTTGTGTTTTATGGTTAATTTTTTTTTCCACTCACGTTTATCTTTTATGTCTTGTCCTGCACTCCCTTCCCCCCATTGTTGTAAGCCGCCCTGAGTCCCCTCAGGGAAAAGGGCGGCCTATAAATGTTCAATAAATGAAAAAAAAATAAAATAACAGCAACTCCTCCACCCCTTCCCTAGTGTCGTGGCTGGTGGAGCACCTGAAACCCTTCTGGGCACATTTCTGAGAGGGGGACTCCTCCCTCATGACCCAGCCAGGTTTCAGTAATACATGCCAGGTCTGCCCCCTTGTCTAATAGTAAATCCCGGATGAGGGGAGCTTTATGAACCACAGACCTGGCATTTAACAACAGCAGCCTGAGACCAGGGCCCTGATTTCCCATGTCACCTGGTTCCCAAGTTGAGCTATCAGGGCCGGAACGAGGGATCGCTGTGATGTAGCGAACCCTCCTTCCCTGGTAATGGCTAGCCCTGAAGCTCCCGTCGTACCTGCCCCTCCCAGTCGTGACCATAATTGTGAGGAAAAGCTTGGAGTAGAGTTTCAAGGAGGCAGCCTGTTCACCATCCATGTATTTCAGGGTTGAAGGGGAGGGGTGGGGAGTATAACCTAAAACTAAGCAAAAGAATTTGTGGTAGCCAGCAGAACAGAAATTTAACAGTGCAAGATATCTAGACTGGACAGTAGAGAGAAATTCTGAGTAAAAATTTTAGACAAGTAATTTTTTTAAGAAAATAAACAAAATACATATAAAATAAAATGATTTGTAATTATAATGTGGAAGTGACTTTGAGAACATCACAAAACTAGCCAATAGAACATAGAAATAGAAATAATAAGTGGAAAAAAAAATCCCTAAATACAAGTTCAAACAGATGGCCCACCTTCTACTATGCCCAGAAAACCATATGGGGGGGGAACCTGTTTGAAAAAATGTGCCCGTCTCTTCCTCATCTCTTTCCCTCCCTACTCCCCCACCAGATTAGCAACTGCATATTTATTGCACAGTAATTAAATAATCATCTCAAACTGTCCTCTGGGCACCAGATCCCAGACTTTGACTCAGTGCCCCACTCTTACCGCCACCCCAAACTCAATGGATATTTGAACGCCCCCTCCAAGCCATTCTAAAGAGTGTGCTGAGTGAGCTCCTTTTTTTGTCAGCTAACCACCAAAGTCAAAACAGGGCTGCCTACTGGTTGAATTATTATTTTTAATTAACTGTCCTTATTTAATTGACTAATTGAACAATTAAGAGATTAAAATCTTGCCATTATTATTCCAGATTTCCCCCAGCAGCCTCGCAGCTCTCTCACACCCTGTGAAGCTTGGTCATCTGTTTCTGCTTCATGAAACAAAGGGTGTGCACCCTGGAAGTTCCTTCAATGTTATGCTCTCCCAACAAATATCTTCCCTATGATATTTTATGTTTAACATAGAGTAATAGCATTAATAGGATGCACACGTAGGACGGAAAAATATATCTAACTGGCAGAATATAAAGTTCCTTAACTTTGATATAACCAGGGCAATGCACAATTCTTTCTGAAATTACTTGTGGAAATTCATGCCCGAACAAATATAGTTTGCACTGTTTTTGAACTAAAATCAGGTGGGCCCATTTTTGCCATGGGAATACATGGTGATAGCAACAAGGTCCCTCCCTGTAGCTGGATGAACCCTCCTATTGTCTTAATGATGTCTTCCCATCGTTCAAGTTCCACAATTACAAATAAAACCCTATTTCCAACTTCCATTGTTCTATAATGCAGGATGACCGTCAGATCTCACTGAATGATATGGCACTAACATGGTACAGGCAATCCCTAGGATAAGAACATCTAATTTACGGACAACTTGTATTTTTGAACAGATTGTCATAAAGTCTACCATATCAAACATTTGTGTTAAATATTATGGTTTGTAACAACAAACGCACGCTACTATGTGATGCTCATGAAAACACTGCACAGCGTCAGTGGTTGATCGGCTGGAGAAAGGATTTTTGCCAGATTAGGTCAGATCATACTGTTAACAAAGCATTGAGTATGCAACTTCATATTTGGCTTACATTTTTCTCTTATTTACTCTGGTAACCATGCCTCCAAGGGGTAAATCCAATGCAAGCACTAATGATGCATCAAAGAAAAGGAAAACTAATGATTGAAAATAAAATGAAAATAATATAAAGTAATCAGAAAGATGTGAAACACCATACCACTGGAAAAGTATTAGGCTACAATGGGTCAACAGTTGGAACAAATTTAAAAGATAAAGTGAGAATAATAAGAGCATCTGAAACTATAATTTATAACATATACTTATGAAAGCTGTAATATATACTATCTACTAAGACAAGCATTTGTTTAATGCTAAATAATAATTCTGACTACCTACAAATTTGATTTAAAGACAGACTTAGGGACCAGTCAGTCACAACCTGGAGACTGGATGCAGGCACAGCTAGTAAGTCAGTATAGAGGAATTAGAAAGCACCACTAAAACAGGGAGACTTGATGTCTTCACTGGCAGAAGTCACAAATTAGCTTTAAAAAATATGGAGGTTGCTGAGTTAGCCATATGCAGGTGCCAAACATCATGCATTAAGGGACTTTGATAACGCAGTCCAAGTCTATGATGAGGAAAGCTAACTAGGCAGAGGTCGCATGATGAAACAGTACAGACTTATCAATTCCAATACCTGTGCTATGATGTCCTATTGATAAGGTCATCACTGATCACCTTTATTTGCCACTCAGCAATGCAGACTCAATTCCCAATATATTTCCTAATCACTGTGGCTGGCTGTATAAAGGCAAAGATTTTTGTTCTTCTTTTGCTACATCCAAGCAATTCTGCCTGTGACCCTAGAGTCCTCTGATCCAAAAATCCGAGATATTTGCATTAAATATAAAAAGCAATTTTGAATTTTCTTTTTTCTGTCTTGGTTCTATTGAGCTGTTTGTCCATCTCATAGCCTTCTCTTTTTGTCCTGTCCTCCAGACACTGAAAATGAATTGAAGGAACTACAGAATACCTTTCTGGGTTTAGAGTCCACACTACTTGTTACAGATTTGCCAAGAAAAAGTAATCTGTGTAAAAAATTACAAGTAACTTACACAATTAAATACAATCACGCGGCTGTTGAAGCTGTCACTGACCAGAGCAAAAAAACTTATAAAGCTTACATAGCAATCTGTATGTAGACTTTTCTGTAATTGCTACTAATTTCCAAGAGAATCTCAATAATATATTAAAATATCCGTACACAGAAGACTTCTATAATTGATTTAAACTGAGTTCCCATTCTTTTACATTTAAAACCCAAATATTGACTCATCATTGCAATTAACAGGTTTCAATGGATTTCCACTTGTCATTTGAAGATTTAAAAAAAACTGGAAAGCCATATATTATACAAAATCAAAATGCTGTTTTCTAACATGGGCCAATATGAGCTCTCAGTTACCAGCTGTCCTGCCACCCTTCTGGAATGAAAAAGCAGTCTTACCTTTAGGGGGCTTTGCTTCCAAGTACTTGTTACTGAGAGGAAGATCGGGGAGGTTTGATCCTAATATCCGAGTCAGTACAACTGCATGCAGTTTTTGTTCCTGTTTCCAGTCCCTTCCTTCTCCCTTCCCAGCACTGCCTCACTCTGGTTGTGCCAAAGAAACTGTGTTACTTGTTTTGACTTGAGTCAGAGAAGCAGGGCAGGTGAGCAATACCTTTTCAGCGCAAGAGAATCAGTGGAGCCAAATCCTTCCAGGCACAAAAGGACAAGCTGACACATAACACCAGAAGGGAGGGACTTTATTAAACATCTCTTGCAAAAGTTAGCAAGGAATCCCCTAGTCCTGGATGAGCAGGGAAAGCTAAAATAACTCCCTGCAGTCAGCTCTAAGTCCACACACATGAAAATGTATTTTCTGCCTTTGTAACTTACTGCCAGAGAAACACGCTTTGAGCACTTTCTCTGATGATCAGCAAGAGACTTCATTAGCATGAAAATACTACCAGACTATTCCTATAGTTCTGTAATCCAATCGATGTGAAGGCTGCTTTTCCTAATGCTGTTTTCAATAGAATACATGTTATGCTCAAAAACAAAATACAGTGGGACAACTAATATATATTTTAAAAAACAGCTTTTAGAGGAGGTCTGAAGTGCTGTAGTAGAAAAACAGAGTGGGGGAAGTGTTTGACCCTTTGCTCAAAAGTAATTATTAGCCATACAGAATTCCAGATGAGTTTCTCTAAAAAGAACTTAAAATTTAAATAGCACTGGATAGTAGAAGAATCAAGGAGCATTGAATTTTAAAGCATAGATAGATAGATAGATAGATAGATAGATAGATAGATAGATAGATAGATAGATAGATAGATAGATAGATAGATAGATAGATAGATAGATTTAAAGTCACAACCCCTGGTATGCCCAAATATGGGAGGAAGTTCACTGCTTCCATTCTCTGTCCATTGGCTCGTCACAAGAGACCATCCAGACAGAAAACCCAATGTTTTTACTGTTGCCTTTGTTACATTTGTGTTGTATTTGTGCTGATAAATAAATCTATACTAGTCTCCCTTTATTTATTTATCAGCACAAATACAACACACACACACACACACACACACACATATATTCATTTGCTGACTGCATATATATATATGCAGTCAGCAAATGAATTGAAGCACCGTACTGTTTTATAAACCACTCATGAAAACAGAACTTTATCCAGAATGGTTTGTAAACAAAATGTGCAATTAAAGTATTTTTAAAACTATGGTATTAAAGTGCAAAGTGTATCTCTTATTAATGTTTAAGTCACCATTTTTCTCAAAGAGAAAACTAACAGAGATGTCTTTTCCTCTTTCAACTACCACTTCTCTATATACTGCATTGGAAGAAAAGCAGCACTTAAAATATTTACTGATGAGGGATGATATAGAAACCTAAAGTAATGTACACAGGTCCAGTTGGAATGAAAGATAAACATTAATTCAAAAGAGGTTAGCCATTTTCTGCATTCAAAATATTTGCCATTACCGAGATAAAGGTGTGGAACTAAAGTCAGGCATGTAATCACCTTTAATCCAGGCCCTGCAATAAACATACATGGTGAACTAGTTTTCATGTGTGTGTGGCTACTGTTATCTAAGGTCTATGGCCTTGCAGATTGTGATGACTCAAAGCAATACTGCCTTTGCTTCAACTTTTTGAAGGTAAAACTTACAGAATGCCCAACTCACCTAGAAGGCACCAGGCTAGGGGGAAAAGAGGGACAAATCCTGTCATACCAAAGTAAGGCCTGTCCATTTAGCATCCCTTTGAGTCTGCCACTATCAGCACTTGTGTCACAGGATAGAAAAACTGCCTCCAAACATGATCATTTAACAACACAGTAGCTTCATCCAGGACCACACCGAGCATTTGACTACATTTTAGAAAGTAGCTGTTAGGGATAAACACACCCAACACTTGTTTCCCTTTAATTAAAAGTAAATATATTTGATTGCATTCCAGTCAATCATATATATACTGGTATATGTATATATTTACTATATATATATATATATATATATATATATATATATATATATATATATATATATATATATATATATATATATATATATATATATATATATATATATATATATATATATTCATATTCGCAGATAAGTCAGGGATTTTGTGTACTAAAATGCATTTTAAAAACCAGGTTTGGCTTAGCTGTAGATCGGCTTAATTGTGAATGTACAACTAGTCCTCACTTAATGACCATCTGCTTAATGACTGTTCAAAGTTATGGTGGCCTCAGAAAGGATGCTTTACAGCCTCTAACGCACTTTCAACCATCATAAAACATCTGACCCATCACATGATAGCATTTCAACCACTTGGTGGCAACTGGCTTGCATTTATAACCAATTGCACTGTCCCATTGCTATGTGATCAGTTTGTGACGGCTTTTGCCCTTTTCCACAGAAAACAACAAAAGACACCCATTGGATATACTGGATTCACTTAATGACTATGTGACTCACTTAATAACCATCGTAAAATTGACCACAAAGTCACGTAGGATTTCATGGCTACCCACTTAAAAGCCACCCCAATTTATATCCAAAATTCCAGGCGCAAATGTAGTCGTAAATCAAGGACTAGCTGCATATGGTGATACTTTTTAAAAATACCCACATTTCCAATAAGCCCTTGTGTATATGCCCACATGCAAGCAAGTAGTCCCTCAGATTTTTTGCAAAAGATTATGGGTATACAACTGAAATACTACGTTTGTAGTTTTACGTGTTCCAGGAAGTAGTCATTATAGAAACTTAGAAAATCAGGGGTTTCCCCCCCCCCCTTTATAGTACAGATGAAATCGATTTCCCTTTTTACTGTTTCCTTATTCTATTTCCACTGAAAACAGTACAGACAAGAATATTAACAATATAAATAAAGAATCTGCTTGGTGTAGAGGTTCAAATGTGGTCAGGAGACATGTGTTCTAGTCTAGAAATAAAGTCAAATAATAAATATTAGAAACAATTAGATCAGCATGTGTTTGCTATTTTATCATTTCAAAAAAAAAAAAATCCCTAAGAAATACTGCAGTTCAAGTTCTTTAGCATCCTACATTTCAATCACGGATGCAAACCAATTAGGAGGTGATGGGATTGCCAGCAGCTATCCTGTATGGGAAATCACTAAACTGATAACTGATGTTTCTTAGCGAAATATCTCAGGTAAAGTTCTGCCCACCCAAGCTGGTCCCTGGAAGAAATATAAAAGGAAAAAATATAAAAGATGAAGCTGCCTGGAGTAAGAAAACCTGGAGTGTTTCTGAGTTTTTGTTTTTGTATTTTTGTTTTTCAGTTCTAACATTTGACTTGCTCAATAGCCCTACTTCTCGGCTTGTGCTTCGATCCCGATTTGATTTTGGGTTTAATTTTTGGCTTGCCTCATTTGTCTATTCATTTTTACTCTTCAATTATTCTTACTCATAAACTGAGTTCCAGCTCACCTGAGACTGTTGCTTATAACTGAGCTCTAGTAGGATTTCCAGTAAATTCTGGAATATTCTTCATCGAAAGGACCAGAATACCACCATTACTCAAATCTATGGCCCCTGTGGGTGTTATTGGGCAAATGGTGACTCTTGGCCTTGTTTCACAGAGTAGTAAAAGCTGCCTAATGATGTTATCCAGAGGATAAATAAAACAGGGATTGCAAAATGAATACATTATATAAATTTTAGCGTGCATATCAATCATAAAGGCTCCTGTCCTGATTGGTCTACTTTGATCAAATAATTTGTACATCAAGCAAGTACACACGCACACCAGTGCAAATCTTAAGCCTGGGAACTTTACACCCCTGGTTTCGTTCTGTGTTTCATGTAGCCCAAGAAAATTTAAATGTGATATTTATTGAATTAAACAAGTCCTCAGGGCCTATTTACCATAAATCAAGATAAAGTGCCAAGCATATCTGTTGCAAATTTTCCTTCAACTTTGACCTCCATAGAATTTGACCATTGATCAAGCTTATCAGCAAAGTATACTTCAGCTGTAAGAGCAGCCACATCATTGAGGTAGCTGGCTTTCTCAGGGTAAAATCACTGATGTCTGAGAAGTCTAATCATCATATACACAAAGAACCTAGCTCACGAGAAATGTGATGTGGATAAAGCAACAAACAGATTTAACGCAAGGAAGGCAGAAATACTATTTCTTGGTGGAATGGCTTATTCAGTATTCCCAAATACTTGTTTTTTCAAGAGGCAACTAGTCTTTCTGGTTTTTCTTTGAAGGCATTTCGATTCTCATTCAAGAAGCTTTTTCAGCTCTTGAAAAAGCGCCTTTGGGAAAACCGTGACCTGCTGGATGACTGGGAATCTCCATAGATACTTATTCAGTATTTTGTGTCTCTTGAATGGGGCTGTATAGTAATCCTTGTTTAGTTATCACAATTGAGACTAGCAATTTGGTCATTAAATGAAGTGATTGCTAAGTAAAACCACAACAGTGCTTATGACCTTCAGCTTTCCTTTGATTTACAGACTTGTGGTAGTAAATGCAGGGATTGGTTGTAAAAAAATTATTTTATTTTATTTCTATACTGCTTAGCTCACTAAAGTCACTTGGGCAGTTTACAATAAAAATACAACAAAATATAAAAGCATACAATAGAAATAAAGTTTAAAAACACAATTAAAATATAGGGTTACACTATTAAAAGTTAAAAATCTAGAAAAAAATGGAGAGAACACCCTCACATCACCATCCATCCCCAGGGTTGCCTAAAACCTTTTGAACTCTTCCTAAAGCCCGGAAGAATGGAGGCCCACCTCACCTCTGGGGTAAGGTGTTTCAAAGGGTGGGGACAAGGCTCTCTTCCTGGATCTTGCCGGACAAAATTACTTTTTCATCACCACTGGAAATGTGAGTAGTCATTTGATGAGGCAGTTGCTAAACAAGGACTACCTGTATTATCTTCTAAATGAACAGGTGTTTTGCTTGGAAGGGTTTCTATATCTGGATCAAATTGAAAATGAAGCTAAGTCAACTGCATTCTTTCCAGGAAAAGGCAGGTCCAAATGTAAGTAGCAGAATGTATTTGGTATGGTTTGTCTTTGAAAACTGTCCAAATTTCTACCGTTCAAAATACAAAAGCTATACCAATAATAGCAATCGCAATAGCAGTTAGACTTATATACCGCTTCATAGGGCTTTCAGTCCTCTCTAAGCGGTTTACAGAGTCAGCATATCACCCCCACAGTCTGGGTTCTCATTTCACCCACCTCGGAAGGATGGAAGGCTGAGTCAACCTTGAGCCGGTGAGATTAGAACCGCTGAACTGCAGATAACACTCAGCTGAAGTGGCCTGCAGTACTGCACCCTAACCACTGTGCCACCTCGGCTCTGAAAATGCAGCATGAGTCTCTAATTACGTTATACCATCTCTACAAACTTCCTATTTTCTTCCAATCATAATTCAAAACCCCACCTAGTTTGGAACATTGTTATCTAAAATACTGCTACTGAGATCCAAAAACAAAAAACTAATATATGTGGTATAACATCCTAGTTTCCTCATTCCAAAGCAACCTACCTGTTCTATTTCATGCAAACAAGTTTTGTCTTGATGTTTCTGCCTACCAAAAGTAATTCTGAATTCTTTCCTCTTTTTTTTTAATCCAAGATTACTGAAGGATGCCAAAGCCCATTAAATGTGCATTGCCATATCTACTTAAGGATCCCTTTAAATTGTTAGTACAGTACTTAAGTATAAAAGTAAAATAGTACATTAAGCATCTGAAATAGTTCCACTTTGAATATAGAAACTAGACTAGGAACTCTGTATATCATATTAGATGCCAGCCAAAAAGATTATTCAAATATTTAACCTGGGTTCAAAAGAAATATTAAGCCATTTACTAATCAACTTTAATAGCAAAATGCCTAGAAACTCTAAGCTGAGGCAACTGAGTTATTGTAAGCAATAAATATTTTCTATGTCACCTGTGCTCTTTTAGAGCTAATCCTCATTTTTGACTGTCATTTCCTCTGATTTCTGTAGATACACCCTTATGTTGAAGGATTGAAGGCCAGCAAATTATTAACTATTACCTTCTTATATTATATTTTTCTCTCTTTAATGTCACAATTTGACACAACATCTAAAGAGTTTTATTTTCGATTGAAGGTTTGCAAATGCGTAACCACACCTCATTTTGAAAATATAGGTCAAAAACTAAATATCCTTTCAAAGAACAGCCAGCAACTAATTACCTGTTGACTTTCTCTTTAGACATAGTGAGTGACAACTAATGAATGCTTTTTTTCTGGCAAGGGTATGAAGGTTTTCTGGGTCAAGTAAAGAGGCAGGAGAAAAAAAGAACTCATTTTGTATGGATAACATTTTGATCAGAGCACCAAAACCAGGCAGAATTCACCTGTTTAAATTAGCATGAAGAAAGAGATAAAGATTAAAACTGGTAACCCAATAATATGACATGTATGGAAGTGCTGTCCTAATCAGAATTAGGGAATCATTTAAGCCTTGCTGCAAAGATAATGGAAATAGCTTTGCTAAAAGTCTGAGAGAGAGAGAGAGAGAGATCCAATGTTTATCATCACATAGCCTAAAGATTTGTGTTTTTTTTAATCAAAGGTCATATTCTCTGAAGATAATTTGTCAAGAATATTGCATGCTACTTACGCTTAATAGAACAAAACAGTACAAAGCTGGTGCAAAACTTTGGCATTGTTTATTTTGGAGTTCATAATATAATTCTAATCAAAGCCTAACATGATAGTAAGCCAAATTACCCTTTCGTCTCTGTCATTCTTATTTTCTTTCCACTTTTCAAAATCATTATACACCAAATATTCCACCCCAAATTAAGAGTCTGGACATCACAACGTGCCACTTTTCCTTTCTTACAAATCTTTACGAACTCAGGCTCTTTTAATGATAATCAAATCATTGATTATCTTCAGAATGTTTTTAAAATGTCTTAATTTTCTTTTGGCCTTTGTGGTATTTTCCCACCTGGCAATGGAGTTGATACACTCTATTCTCCAAGCCGTGTTTATCTCTCTATAATGTATGAAATTGCCATAATCAAAGATATGAGTTAAAGTGTTAAAATACACAGGGGTGTGGGTGTGGGTGTGGAGATCTTTACACTGAACAGCTTTTAACCAAACATGGTGTTTTTACTGCCTGGCTGTGTGCACGTTTAAAGAACCCTGAAGGGAGAATCTTGTGCCAATGGATTGTGGACTGATGTGCACATCCAGACTTCCCCAGTGGAAACACAAGCTGCAGTTTCTCGAGGAATGCATGATATTGTCTTCTACCCAGCCCACCAAGAAGGCACCACACACACACACACACACACACACACTTCTTTTTTTGCTACACATCAAAAGTTGCATTGGTCTCTGGTTTACCTCTCATATCTCATTTCATTGTAAGCACTCCATCTACCCTCCAGCTGGGTACC
Source organism: Thamnophis sirtalis (assembly GCF_051295495.1). Taxonomy (NCBI): domain Eukaryota; kingdom Metazoa; phylum Chordata; class Lepidosauria; order Squamata; family Natricidae; genus Thamnophis; species Thamnophis sirtalis. The sequence continues at coordinate 45,051,032 of NW_028261387.1, read as the reverse complement.
TTGTGATGTGGCAGGTGGGCCCAATCCCTTCCAGTCACCAATCACTTCCCACCATGGCCATTTTGTCACCTTCTCACATAACCTTTTCAAGAGAACTTCTGTGGGCCTGTGAAATGTTGAAATATTTTTTTAAAACATAAATAATGGTGGAATGTCACAAGGCTGATCTCTGTCTTTTATTGTTTTACGAGTTCGCTGTTGAGGGGAATTGAAACAATAGCAAGACTGACAAAAATTAAAGGAAACATTGATAACAATTCTGCTAGTTTTCCTTCTGGATCAAGTGACAGGAAGAATGGCCACCATGGGGCTTTCTTTCCTCCACTACCCCCTACATTAAAGTCAAACACCTAATCCCTTATTTTTTTTAAAAAGCCAGGTGACTAGAGTTCTCCATTTTCCCCTCTAGCGCCAATAATAGAATTGTAATATGGAGGTTGGTCTGGTCTGGTCTGATCTTCTGCCTTATCATGGAAGACACCAGATGGGTCGTGTCAAATATGAGTCAGGAAAGGGACCCTCATACAAAAGATTTATCAACCTCATGTCTTCAAAAATCCATCCATGGAAAGGAAAATGATTAGTGTTTGCTTTCCCAGCAAAAGTGAAAGGATTACAGTAGCATAGGAATCCAGCATGGTAATTGTAGTAATTTCAGAATCAGAAGAGAGCCAGAAGGGACTTTGGAGGGCTTCTAGTCCAGCCCCCTGCTCAAGCAGGAGATCCTTTGTTTGTTTGTTTGTTTGTTTGTTTGTTTGTTTGTTTACCACATTTATATGCCGCCCAATCCCGAAGGACTCCGGGCAGCTTACAAAAATAAAGAGGAAAAAAAAACTTAACAAAACACATAACGAAAGAAACAGTATAAAACAGGAACACCTCATACATTCATTCTAATCAGGGCTGGACCTCAACAATGAGGTCAACAGCCCCAGGTCTGCCGGAACAGCCAAGTTTTTACAGCTTTCCTGAAGGCCATGAGAGTGGGTATAGTCCGGATCTCTGGGGGTAGCTGGTTCCAAAGAGTCGGAGCAGCCACAGAGAAGGCTCTCCTCGGAGGGCCCGCCAGCCGACACTGTCTGGCTGATGGCATCTGAAGGAGGCCCAATCTGTGGGATCTTACTGGATCTTACTGGCTGCTGGGAGGTATGTGGCAGTAGGCGGTCTTGAAGGTACTCTGACCCTAAGTCAGGTAGGGTTTTAAAGGTGATAACCAACACCTTGAATTGCGTCCAGAGACCAATTGGTAGCCAGTGCAGCTCGTGAAGGACAGGTGTAACGTGGGTGTACCTCGGTGCACCCAATATCGCTCACACAGCCGCATTCTGGACTAACTGCAGTCTCTGAACGCTTTTCGGGGGTAGCCCCAGTGATGGCTAACCTTTTCCAGACTGAGGGGCCAAAGCACACATGCCCGAACCCCCAAAATGCAATGTGTGCATGCCCCCTGCACATGCACCTCCCTCTACATGTGCATGCCCCCACAGGCCCCCACATGACCCCCCCAATGCGCGGCAGAGACCGAAAGACCAAGTGTTCCATAGGTTTGCCATCACAGTCCTATATCATTTCAGACAAGTGACTATCCAGTCTCCTCTTAAAAACCTCCAGTAATGAAGCATCCACAATATCTGAAAGCTATCCCACTGGTTAATTGTCCTCACTGTTAGGAAGTTTCTCCTTAATTCCAGGTTGCTTCTTTCCTTGATTAGTTTCCATCCATTGTCTCTTGTCTTGCCCTCTGGTGCTTTGGAAAATAAGTTGACCCCCTTCTCTTTATGGCAGCCTCTCAAATACTGGAATACTGCTATCATGTCCCCCCTAGTCCTTCTTTTCTCTAACTAATCAAACCCAAATCCCGCAACTTTTCTTCATATGTTTTGGTCTCCAGGCCTTTAATCATCTTAGTTGCGCTTCTTTGTACTTTTTGCCATCTCCACGGCAAAAGCAGAGGAAGGATTGGAAATCCAGAAAGGGATTTGTTAAATTGTCTTCATTTTCAACACAGGAGTGAAGCAGTTTGAGGCTGCTATGCAGAAAAGTCCTGGGTGTAATGGAGCCAGCATATATACAGGTTGTTTAAATAATTGCAGCTGCACATTGGGCCATTTTATAAACACTGTCAGCCCAGTAAACTGTTTAGAAGGAGCAAAGTTAACTCATATGAGTTTATATTTAACAGCATCACAGGAAGCTGCCTTTGTAACAGAATAGTAAACATGGAATAATCTGTTTCTTTCTATTCGATTTTCAAGGCCAATACAATATCCCACATATGTGCTAGTCGTTCCCAATTCTAGGGGGCAGTGCTCATCTCCGTTACAAAGCTGAAGGGCCAGTGCTGACCAAAGACATCTCTGTGGTCATGTGGCCGGCATGACTAAACGCTGAAGGCTCACAGAACACTTTACCTTCCCATCAAAGGTGGTTCCTATTTTTCGACTTGCATTTTTACATGCTTTCGAACTGCTAGGTTGGCAGAAGCTGGGACAAGTAACTGGAGCTCACTCCGTTTCACGGAGATTTGAACTGCCAACCTTTCTGATCAACAAGTTCAGCACCTTAGCCACTAAGCCACCACGTCCCCACAATATCAATAGGGTGGGGAAAAACAAGAAGTATTTTTTGTTGTTGCCAAATTGGTCTACTGTAGATACCAAGGCAGAATTCTTGGAATTAGAAGCCCACCTAACTTAATGTTGCAAAGGTTGAGAAGTCCCTGTACTGGAGAAAAAAAGTCTATCAATCAGGCAAGCTGTTTCAGGATAAAATGATAACAAAAGCTTTGTTAAAACATCTGCTAATAATGAGCTGTTAAAGACAAAGAGGCCTTACCAGGAAAACAGAGCCCCAGGAGTAAATATTTGTCCAATACCTACTGATAAGAGTATCCACCTCTACAATATAATTGCCACTTCCCAGGTACCCTAAGGAGTATTACAGAACAATGCCTGGGATTGGGCCAGCTGGAATGAAATGATGTCAATGACTTTTGAAAATAGCTTACATCAATCTTCCACACTCTGGTGCCTTGGAGGTATATTGAGTCTACTATAGAGATTCTCAACTTGGATCATGCATGCATTTTCTAAGGAAGGGAAAATTGTTTCATTTCACACCAAGATCTTCTTTGTGGGCTTTCCTTCTTTAACAAAGAGCGGCTTTCATTTTGCATGGGAGGGGAGGAAAGTAATAAACTCCCCAAATGGTGGGTTCCGGATCCTGTTGCAACTGGTATGCTCCAGCGTGGCCCGGCGTCCACCATGTGCAAGGGCACATGCGTACTTACCACACACGAAGCTCCAGCTGCTTGGTGGAGTGTCACGCAGGCACTGTATGCTCCGTGCGCGAAAGCACCGATCGGCTCAAAGAGGGCGGGTGGGCCCTCCGGAGCACCATACCGGAACGGTACCTGGTGCTCCCAGCAGACTGTATCCCACCACTGAATTCTCCCCTTTTTTTGTCACAGCACTACTGAACTTTTCCACCATTGCTGTCTTAAGACAACATATATTAAATGAAAAATTAATGTTTTTGTGTAGAATTTGGAAGCATCCGTTTCATTTAATGCAGAAATATTACTTATCAGAGTATTCTATGCTCATCAACTACCCGTATCTGAGATTCATCATCTCCTCAATATTCTCCTAGTTGACACTAGCACCTGATTACCTCTAGCACATAATAAAATAAAAAGCTATTTTACAGAGTTTTTCCTAAAATTCTTCTACCACTGCAAGACTATTACTTGACAACTGTACTTTTGTCCATTCATAAGAAAAACTATCACTGTCACAGAGTATAGGTTCTGTAGAAATAATTTATGATATAATAAACTGATCTTTTGGCTCTTTGTTGCAGTGAGACCAATGAGAGTTGGAACTGGAAGATGCCTGTGGATTATTCCTGTTTGAATGCAGCACGGAGTGACTATGAAATAAAGAATCTGTTGATCTGCAAACAGCAGTGTTTTCTTTTGAGTTTTATATCCTCATCCCTGAGAATCAGACTGATTTTTAAGCCAACTATGCCCCTTCTTTCAACTGTTCCCTTGCCAAAGGAAACAGGGTACAAAATAACCTGTGTTATACATTGGGTGTTCCGGGGAGCTTCCCCAGCTACAGTGCAAGAAAGAATTTCAACATAAATGGTCCAATCATTCCATTTGGCTTTATTCCTAAAAAGCTATGCCCTAGCTCCCTTCTCCCAGGCTCTGCCTACTTAGGCAGCCATACAGGAGCTAACTTCATAACACTGAAGGAATTCATCTCATTCTCTCAATTAGCTGCCAGATGTGCTCTTCAAGAATAAAGAACAGTGAAGGACAAGTGCCCTTTTAGTGCCCCCTACATGCAGGCCATCCATCATCCCATCAAGACCAAGAGGAGAGGCCAATTCCTTTGCTCCAGAATGATAAAGCATGTCACAGCTGTGTTTCAGTCCCTCTTCATTCTGGCATGGAACCTGAAGCATTTCACCCATCATCCAAGCAGGGTCTTTGATGAGCTACTGTTCCCTGTCCGTGGGAAACTGAAAGGTCTATTCCAGGATCTTCCAGAGATGCTGGGAGTATGAACAAAGGAATTTAGGATTCAATTCAATAAATGAATGGAATGCTGTACGAGGGTTGTGACAGGTTTACCACAAGGCTCACCCTTAAAGTAATAGTGCATACTTCCCCAAGCAAAAGCTTTCACGTGCCTGAAATTAGGTGGCAAAGCCAGGATGGGATATGAAAAAGATGAATAAATGGGCTAGAGTCGTGGACACCAAACTGGCTTAAATTCTATTTCTGTCATGGGATTGTTTTTCATCTAGGCTAGTCATTAATCCTCAGCATCAATTTCTCCATCCAAGATCAATGGAATCTAACTCATTAGAAATGCAATCCGTATCATTATGACATCAAGACTCTAGGAATCCTACATGTGTTATTTATGTTGCCTGAAAGAAAAAATTAGATTAATTTCACTGTGTAAACAGATAAGCAGAAATTCACAATGAAGTCAAACTCTAATTCTTGCAGAATAATCAAGGACAAAAGAGTACTTTTCGCACGCATGAGATTTGTAGTGGAAAATACAAAAGGATCAATCCATTTTAAACAAAACTTATATTTGAATTATTAACTACTATTGGCAAGTGCCTCACTGAATGGGACATAACCATTTGATACATTGGGGAAGATATAAAAATGTGATATTTTTATTGCAAGGTTATGTGATGTTGACATAGAAAGACTGACAATAAGGTAATATCCTAGAACACCAAGGGATAATTTTACAATAGATTGCTACAAAGTATTAAATTACCTTGAAGCAACACATTCCTGTGTAGCACTGACAAGTACTGGAGAGTATCAGAAACCAAATGCTACAACTCTAATCCAACATTAAATTGTATGAGTTTTGTGAAATGATAGAAAAAGGCACTGGCCTTTTCCCATGGAGTATCCACATGCCATAATCAGACATAACACTGTGCAATTCAATCAATCAATAGGTGAATATAATGGTGGCTTAATGGAAGCAATTTTAACAATATGTGGATCCGTAAGTCTGATAATTCAAATCAACCTAGAAATCCCTTCTTATCTCCTTCTAAATTTATTAAGACTTTTCAAGGGATTCTGTTGTAAGAAACTTAACACTTTATACAATCACTTAATCCACACACTCCTAGGCAGAGCACCAACCTGTTTGTGACACTCAGGGCTAGATTAGTTTCAGCTTTGTAAATGTTTCCTGTAACTGGTTCTTAAACCCTGCATTTGTTTCCAGGTGCTAAAGTTTTCATGGTAACCAGCTAAAAATCTGGTCCTCAGAGATTTAGTTCACTTGGAAAAGAGAAACCTACAACTAATAAAAAAATATGTGATGCTTCTATGGCTCTTCTGCCCAAAAACATTTCTTCTTTATGCATTCTTAACAAAGGACTCAAGAAAGCAATCACTGGTCCATATCCTGTTCATGCACTCAAAAGCATTTCTTTTAAGTAACTCCCCAAGGCAAAGCAGCTGATAAAGAAAAAAGAAAAAGAAAAAAGGCAGTTTCTAAAAAAAAGAGTTGGTATAATGCTCACCAATCCTGTACTTTCATGCTTTAATTCAGAGAATTGGGCTTCTGTGTGTTTCTATGGGTGCGTAGGTGGGGATCTTCGGATAGTGATATTCAGGTCTAAAACCTCTGAAAATGGCATTAAGTTGCTTTTTCAGTAAAGGAATTGCTATAAAGCCAGCTTTCCCACATTCTTTCCTTTAATTCTTGGTGGTTATTACAAGATTTCAGGGGGAGGGGGGCAAAAGTTATAAATTACTTCCAGGAATCAGTTAAGAAGAATCATTTGCTCTTAACTTCCTTCCACGCAGAAGTGTTGAACTATTAGTGGATGGACCACATTTTACACACAGAGAGAGTTCTACTTTGTTTTCACTTACCTTTTAAAGAGGAAGTGGTTCTCTCTGAGCTTCTTCATTAACTTCCTGGAAGGCATGAGAGTTGTGCTGCTGCTGCTGCAGCTTCCATGTTCCTGGTGCTTTTGCTAAATTTCCCTCCACCCCCCACTAGGTATTTCATTTAACTTGGGCATTAGCGACATCCCAAATGTTAAAAGATCTGAAGACATCTGTCCCTGGGGCATACCAATCCCTCAGAGAAAGAAGGGGTGGAATATCCTAGCCAAATTCTTTCAAACTTGTGCATGAAATCACTTAGGAAAACACTTAAAAAGAGGTCATTAAAATGTTCACGTTCAAAGCTTCTTTTCCTCTGTTATGTTGTTGTTTTAGACTAATTCCTAACTATGTAGGAATAGCATTTTCTGGAGGTCCCTGTTTTGAAGGTTAGATTGCCTCAGCCCTAGTGGTAGGAGTCATTTGCTGAATAAAAGAACTTCCAAGACACACAATGTCTCCGGCTCCTCTTGCTTTTTTGGCTGCGAGACTCAAGGCTATCAGGCAAAAGAATGGATCCCACCCACCTCACCCCGCGCCCTCAGATCAGTCGTCAGAAAAGTGAGCCTGGCAGCTGGCTATTACTGTCGCATTAGTGATGGATTAAGATTAATTCTCTGTCAATTAAGTCACACGCACAATGCCAAACTAATAACCCAGTGAAAAGTATGCAGAAGAAACAACGCTTTCATTTTATCAGGTGCCTCTCCTATGTGATTATCATATATACATACATACATACATACATACATACATACACACACACACACACACACACACACACACACCACACACCACACACACACCACACAGTGGTCTTGTATTCGGGTCTTTTCCTGTATAAGATTGAGATTGTCTTGGCAACGTTTTGGCGAGGTCTCACTCACCATCTTCAGGCTGGGTTTTGGGCTTAAAGTGTGGTCAGAACTGCCGTCTGTTGTGGGAGTGTTTCTCTATTTTGATACCTTCCATAATTATTCTCTTGTTGAAGTGTTCAGTTTTGGAGATTAACCTGGTTCCTTCAAAATTAATTTCATGTCCTGTAGCTTTACACTCCCACAACATGAATAAACGTGACGATACCTCCCGCATACCAGACATCTGGAAACCAGCCCTAGTCAACAAATGAGCCCCACCCACCACCCAGGCTTTACAACACGAAACAACAACGGGACACACAGCCAGCACCAATCTACCAATCATGATACAACCGCACAACCAATCATTCCACTTACTGAAACAAAGCCAGCATTCCACACACACACACCAAGATTTATAGAAAGACGGCAGCTCCGACCACGCTTTAAGCCCAAACCCAGCCTGATATATGCTTCAAGCAATTCGTTAAACTTGGCCAGACTTCTTTCAGGTCCTTTATTGACAAAAATAATTTAAAGCGGGGGGGAAACCCACCAAAATTATTGCACAACATCTTGTAAGGTAGAACCAGGATCAAATTCTGTGGATAATACCTTTGTCAAGAGAATTATTTGTTCAATCAATCAGAACAGAGCTGGTGGGGACCTTAAAGGTCTTCTAGTCCAACCCCCTTGCGCTCAAGCAGGAGACTATACCAGCAGCCCTCAACCTTTTGGGTACCAGGGGCCGATTCTTTGGAGAGAAGTTTCTGTGGACTGAAGGGGGCGTGATTTCATATGCTGCCTGCATCCCATGAATGGGGCTTCACTTGTTTGCACCACCCAGTTCTGGCAGGCAGTGGCACAAGTACAGGTCCATGAACCAGGGGTTGGGGACCCCTGCCCTACACCATTTCATACAGGTGGCTGTCCAGTCTTTTTTGAAAAACATCCGTGCTATTGCGGATTAGCAACATAAAGCTTGTATTGTACAAAACTTCAGGTAGAAATTATACTTTAAGGATTCACACAGTGTAGTTCTACCCAATTTCTAAGTAATTTTTCTCTCTCCTGTCATTCATTTATCCCCTTTCCTAAATCATTATACCCCCAACTACTTTGTCTAAAATCATTTTCCAAATTAAGTAGCTGGACATTTCTCTTTCTCTCTCTCTCACACACACACAGTCATACATGCACGCACACTCATACTATATAGACACGTGAATGCATAAAATCCATCTTGGCCCTGATCTATGACAAGTAGATGTAAATACATACAACTGTTATCATACCTATGGAGAAGGGGAAAATTCCACACCAGACTCATGAACCCTAATTTGCTAAAGTGGGAAAATAGGATATTGCACAGTTCCTTTAACGCAGTGTTTCTCTTTCTCCTACTTTAGTAACCTTTTGGGTGAATATATATCTGCATATATTTATTTTATGAAATAATTGAAGAAACAATTAACACAAGCCCCAAAGCTGCTGTGCCCTAAGTCAGTGTTTCTCAACCTTGGCAACTTGAAGATGTCTGGACTTCAACTCCCAGAATTCCCCAGCCAGCAAATGTCGAAGTCCGGACATCTTCAAGTTGCCAAAGTTGAGAAACACTGTCCTAAGTGTTTATGTGCTTCTATCTCAAAAGGGAAAAAAAGCACTTGCATTTATGGGGGAATAAATAGAGGTCTGTACGTTCTTTGGTGCTCTCTGAGCTTGGTGGTTTGCTTGCAGACCCTGATTGGTGAGTTCTAGTCAGACAAGCACAAATGCACTACAAAAGCTCAGAACACCAGAAAAAGGAAACAGATCACCTCTACAAACTCTTCCAACAAAATGGATACTCACTCAACATTATCAAAGTGTCTGACCATTCAATGCGCTAGAGCACAACCAACAGAATCTATGGAAAGAATAACACTACCAAACACTACCATCAAAAACATCTCAGTAAAAGCCAACACACTATTACAAACACATGGCATCATATAGCACACAAATCAACCAAAGCCGTCCAGAACATCTTAAATAAACTAAAAGACCCAGTTCCCAATGTTGGAAGAAATATCCATCTGGTTCAGTTCCAAGCTGGGAGAAAAACACTGGAAACATGGAGGCTGATTGGAAAGATGGTTTTTGATGAACAGATCCACCAAGCACATGGTTCTGGTGCAGTTGACTACATGGAGTTGAGAGTGTGTGTGGGGGAGTATTTATAACTTATCTTGGGCTTTGCACTTGAACTTCCTGTTCCTGTGCAAGAACATGTATTCTATTGGTTGTTGTTAGACTCCCATGGTGCTAGGTTCATTTGAAGTTTGGCTGATGCAATGAAGGGGCTTGTTGAGCAATTCTATTGTGGCTGAGGACTAACCCTACCTTTGTTCAGACCTTGCTGCAGGGAATTTGCTTATGAATAGAACTAACTATCTCTTTATCTCTTAAGTGCTGGCATCTGCTGAGGGCTTCTAAGAATGTTGAGGGCTATTAAGAGTGAGTCTGCTTCCTTCCTCTAAAAAAACACGTTTCTCCATTTCTCATCCAGGGAAATATAATATTCTGCCTTTTTAATATTTCTCAAAATATTTCACTCTTCTAGGAAAGGGATGGATGCTAACTTTCTACACCAACAAGAAAAAAGAGGACTCACCTATAACATACAATGTAATTATTGTAACAGCTATCTATAACAGACAGAAGATTAGCAGAACACTGCCATGAACATCAACTAGCAGTTAGAAGACACAATAAAACCTCCTTAATCTCACAACACATGGACAGACTCAACCACAGTTTCAACTGGAAACTTAGCATTGCAAACCAAGTTAAATCCAAAAACTTTAGGAAATTCCTGGAAACTTGGCACTCAGACAAATCAGCCATCAATAGGCATATACATAAACCACATTTATAGACCACCCAAAAGAGACAATAAAAAAGACCTTTCCAGCAACGTATACCCAGATAAGGAGGGATTACTACCAGACAAATGATCAAGCAGAAAACAATACTCCAACCAAGGAATTACCAAGGAGAAAACCACAACCTGGCCAATATTGGCTGGGCAAGCCACTATATAAATAGGGAGCAAACTTCACACTCACTAGAAGAGATGATATTCCCTAGTCAAGTAATGAAATGTCTGCAAGCAAGCAAGCTCAGAGAACACTAAGAATTCAACCCTATACATATTCTCTTCTATTGAAATAGAGCTGTCTTGGGACTAACTTCTCATATCTCCTCCCCCCATGCTCCCCTCTCCCCTTCCACTGCAGCAGTCCAGAGGCTCACCCAGGTAATTCTTCCCACTGAGGTCTGCAAGGCCTCCCCTCCTCAGTTACCCAACGTGTCCCTTGTCCCCAACCAGTAAATTCTGCCATCTAGCTAGTGACAAGTGACTCAAGGCAGCAGCTGTGTCAGCTTTTCCTTTACTCTCTCCCTCCTTCCTTTCTTGTTGCTCTTCATATTGGGGCCCTGTGCTTGGCCTACTACGAAAAGCTGCAAACTGAGGACGAGGATTCAGATTATCCACAAAAAGCTGCACAGAAGACTTAATACCTTGATGGTGTAGTGTCCTTCTGATCTTTATAGCTCAGCTCTGTTAGCCTTTTGTACACATTCATGACCATGGTAGGCGTAGGGCAAGTTGTGGGCGCAGAAGAGGAAGCCCAGCAGTGGTCTCTGTACCTCTGGGCCCCAAGGCAGCTGCCTCCTATTTTTACAAGGCACTGGTTTGTTTCTAAATCTCCCTGACAAACTATTCAAAACAATCTTCTTCTTCCTGTAATTCTAATGTGAAATGAGACAGCACAGAATGTAGTTTTAGGCAATTTTAGAAAGAGGTAAAAGAATCCACAGACACTTCTGGAAAGTTGTTGGCAAGGGAGTAGCTCTCATTTTTAGTTTGGTGTGCTTTGTGAAGCCTTATTTACAGGCCAAATAACTAGACTTCCCAATCTGGATTTATTTCTTGCGCTTGGAATGGATGGATTAATAAGATATTGCATGAGGCAGAATTCCAAATGCACCCACTGCTTCAGAAACTCCAATTCTTTCTATACTAAATATTGTGCCTGTGTGAAAAGCCAAAGCAATTGGATGATTCCACTAAAAGACAGATTCTACCTGACTATCAATCAAATAATGCTTTCCTCTTCCACAAAAATTCAGCAGTCCTCCATACAAAGCCAGTTGGCTAAAGGTCATATTTTCCGTTGTTTTGTTCAAATAGTTTATTTGTTGGGGAGGAGCTATTAAGGTGTGTATGTTCTCTTCTGCATAAACTGCAGTCTTGGAATGGCAATAGGAAGAGCAAAACTGCTACAGGACAAGTAGTTTTGTCACTATTGTTTTAAAGATGAACACCACTTCTGCTGGGGTGGGGGTTGAGAGTTGCTGATTGCTAGGAGATGAGCAAGTCCATGTATCTATTTTATTCCCCTTCCTTTTAAAAAAACAGACTATTCTCATTGCACATCTACAAGCAGTGCTGTGTTATTTGCAACCATATGAGTTGAGAGATGTTTACTGTAAAAAAAAAAAGCCCTACGACAGTTAGATTCCATTCTAATAAATTCATTACACTAGTGTAAATTCTGCAGAACTGCATTTTTTTGCCTACTGACCTACTTAATCTTTAGTTCTATGTTTGGTAGATGTTGAACAATGACACTTATAAATTTAGTTCAGAAGATTGGGTGGCTTGGAATAATAGAAGTTATAATCCAATATGTCTGTGAAGCAGATGTAAAACACCTGGTTACTTAACAAGAGATCCAGTACTGTAATAGACTGATGGATGTTAGCAATCCTAGCAAAAATACAGACAGCAACCATATGGCCACAGAGACAGAAAACCTTAACTCTTTTCTGCCATCTAGTGGTTGCTTGAATTTTTACAACGTTTTTATGGTACCTTCATTTTAGCAAATCTAAAAAGTTTTTCCTAATTGCTCCAAGTTATGGACATATCCAAAAAACGCTTTCTAGCCGCTATGTCTTCGTCACATATCTGCTCTACATTCTGAAATTGCACAAAATTTTTCAAATATTACAGCATAGTGGTTTAGTGGTGAAGATGCTCGCCTCCCACTTGGAAAGTAGAGAGTTCAATCCTAGGAAGCAGCAGATGTTTCTTCCCTAGGGCGCAAAGAAGTAGTATCTGCTGAAAACTCCACATGGAGTCAGGAAGGGCATCCAGACAGTAAACATTCAGCTCCATCTAGTCATCTCTACTCTTCCCCAAATTAAGGGACTGCAGGCTTGCTAAAAGGGAGTTTTTGTAGTATTTTCTCATTAGGCCAGCTTAGTACTGCATGTGGTTACAGATGGAAACAATTGTCCATTTCACAGGCAATTTGAGCTCTGAGACTTGGCCATGTAACCTGAGTCAGCCCTGCTTCCACTTACAGGTTGCTATGGACATGTCGCATTCCCTTTCCAAAGCTTGATGGTCCTCTGAAGCAGAGGTGGGTTGCTCCCGGTTTGGCCTGGATCTGGTAGTAGCGGCGGCAGGAGGCTCCACCCACCTGCCCGGATGTTTCTGCTGCACATGCGTAAGCACAAGCATAAGCAAACCAGTATTGCCAGGATTTGGAATCCACCTCTGTTCTGGAATATCATTTTGGATTTGCTATGCAGTAACACAGCACCATATTGTTATGGTATATTATAGACACTTTTCTAAACTACATTTTCCATTTTTGCACCACAATATGAAAAGTCACCTTCTGTTTATGTGTGTGCTATTCAGTCTAGTTTCCATCTAGGATGTGTTGTACTGACTAGGAGACACCATGAGAAGGAGGTGGGTAACTCTGTGGCTGCATTTCAGGACATTCAGGTGCCACAGTAGACATTTGGGGGTGGGGGGTAGTGTTCTTCCACACCTGCACAAGAATTCTAAGTTTCCTATTGTCTGTGTCGTAGTTAGTCTAATTCTTGAAAACTATAAAGGTATTTTCCCTGGCATGTTCTTTGGCTTGCCTTCCAGGTGAGCCTCCATGTACTCTCCACTGTGGGCTCATGGGCACCTTCCAGCAGATAATTCATTTTACGTGTGAGAATTGCCACTGGGCTTCAGAAGGGGACCACTAGGTACTGAGAGGCTTTCCTTGTATATTATCTGAAGCAAACGAGCTCCTAAAGAGTAATTAATAACAGTAAAAGTATGGCACAATGAAAGATGCCTGTGTCCAGTGCATGCAACAGTTCAGATTTCTTGCTTTCCAATTCTCTGATATTAAAGTATAGGAAGCAGTGTGCAACACACACACGTTAGATAAGAATGATTTCCAGGAAGAAGGAGGAGGAGGTTGGCTTCTGATGGAATGAAATACAGGTAGGTTTTGCCTATACTCAGGCCAACTGGCCAACCTGAGTTCTGTCACTTTGCATATCCTACTATAATCTGCTTTGTTGAACTCTTCAGTCTTATGTTTTATCTTCAAAGCACATGCAGATACTTCAAAACACATGGAATAACTAGAGAAATCGAAAAGGACTGAAAAGACAGTTAAGAGTGTGCTTGCAGATTCCTTTGTGTTCTGGATAATGCATCAAAGAGTGTCCACATAACATCCAGGCACATCACAATTTTGCATAATAGAAACACTGTAGAGTTCCTTAATGATACTATGCTTGTCATGCAGTGTATAGTTAGCGTGGTCTTGCATGTCCTTATTGGAAGCGTATCAACACAGCGATAGCACTCATGGTAAGAGTGGCGAAAGATACACATCACAGAATATTAAACCAGAAAAGGACATAAGGCGTCTCATTACACAGTATATGAAAATCCACTGTAGTACTTTTCAAACATAGAGAATCCATAATCACAAATGCCACAACTGGCAAATTGATTGTTGTCCACACAATTGAGAGTATTGAGCCCAAGATAAATCTATAGTGGTCATAACTGCAGAACCACACCTCGTTGCTTTGGAAGAGTAACCAGAGGGCACCAACATGTGTACATCAATAGGCAGTGCAACCTGCTGTGAAATCTGTACCATGGCCAGAAGTTCTGAAATTTCTCTGGGATTCCCTTCCGCATCTTTCCATTTGAAAGCAGACTCCCTGTTCACAGTGGACCCACATCCACTTCTTTGTACTTTGTACCACGTACCTTCTACGTGGGCAGAGTGTGCTTCCCTTCTTCAGTGAAACCAGATAGTGGTTTCACATAATGGTTTCACTGTGATTTAACCTGTTCTGTAATGATTCTTTTTGATTAAGTTCATGTGAAGCAATTTCAAACAATAGTTGATAATATAAACCACATTTGCCTGGGTTCACAAGTAGTACTTATCCCAAAATCATGGATTGCCCATGAACAAATCACATTACATCTGAGATCAAGAGAGCTGTCTATTCTATTTGTTAATTCAAAAGTGTTGGGATCTCTGTCTCCAGAGATTTGAAGAAGAGCCTGGGTAGCCTTTTTGGGGGGGATGATTTAATGGTCTTCCTGCATATTGCATAGGGTTGGATTAAATTATTTTATGTTCTCATCAGAGGTGGTATTCAACCAGTTCTGACAGGTTCTGGAGAACCAATAGCAGAAATTTTGAATAGTTCGGAGAATCTGCAGATACCACCTCTGACTGGCCCCGCCCCTATCTATTTGCTGCCTCCTGAGTCCCAACTGATTGGCTGGGTCTTCTTTTGTTGCTCTGCACAGGAGAACGGAGCTGAAAAGCAGGTTGGTGGAGTGTGGAGGGAATGGGGACTTTTCAGTATTCTTTCCCAGGAGTGGGGAGGGAATGGGGATTTTGCAGTATCCTTCCTCTGCCACACCCATCAAGCCACACCCACCAAGCCACACCCACAGAACCAGTAGTAAAAAAATTTGAATTCCACCAGTGATTTTCATCTAACTCCATGATTCTATGAAACTATCCCAAAGCCAATTCCATGCGGAATACCTTTATTTCTCTTGAAGTTTTGTAGGTCTTCCAAAGCAAGATTTTACATGATAGAATATGCTTCCAGACTTGGGCAACTTACCTATCAACTCTTCTTTTCTACATTTCATATATATATACCACCATTTTTCCAACTCACATAAAGAAACCTCAGTTTACAGGAGAAATCCTCTATCTTCTTTCTCATTGCAGCTCTTGCATTTCATGCAAAAGTTAATCAGAGGATCAAGCGATCTTTTTAAAAGGCCTCTAATCTACAGTACAATCTAGGTTGAAATGAGGGGAATGGCAGGTGATAGCATCAGAAGAAAACAGCTCGCAAGATGAATCTACAGTAAAGTCAACTTGGAGGCATAATAGTCACAAGCCATAGTATGACTCAAGAATGCCCATCTGTGTGCCAAAAAAGAGAAGTGAGCAGAGGGACAGAAGGAAGCTGAAAAATTAAAACTGAACATGGAGATAAAAACCAGAGAAGGAAAGAGAGATACTGGAAATATTTGTAGCTAGATTAAGTCATCAGAACCACTGTTTGCATGCAGGCAATATTTCCAGAGAAAGAAGAGGAAACTTCAAATTTTCTCCTATCCTGAAGACTCAAAGACACAAGCCAAAATTGAATGCAATTGATTCCAACATCCATGGACCATTCCCTCCCCCCACCAGATATTACCTGCTGGATGATGATGATGATAAAAATTGAGCACAATGATGAGTAGAACTTATCTAACTGTAAAAAAAGACCTGGCAGAACTTTAGAAATTTCATACCGTAGTAGCTATGTCTTAGTTTTACTGCTGAAATGTGTGAACTCTAGTAATTATCTACTGTATGTTTCTGAACACTTTTTAGAGACTTGTACCAGCCAGCTGCAGTAAGTGTAAAAGTTTGGTTCAGTTTCATCAGCAAAAATGTAAATTTGCAACTGAATTGCCCTATAAGCATCATTGGCCATGTTTCTTGTCATGCAGAAGCTCTTTTCCCTTACAGCAATAATTATAGTTAGTGATTAAGAATCAGAGTATATATCTAGTTTGTCCTGTCTGTGTACCCCATGAGAAAATGCTCTGGCAGTGCCCACATTGTGCATGATATGAATCAGAGACTGAATGTAACTCATGATAACCTGACCACATCCTCTGTGAACGGTTGTCAAATGAGGCAGTTGGCAGTGTGGCTCTTGGGTCATCTAAGTACTATTGCATTAATGAATCTGCTCAAAAATTTATAGGCTGAGAAGAATCTGTAACTCTCCAGTCTGCCAGTTGATAACATTCTGTAACTTCTCCATGCTAATGATGGAGAAACAGAGAAAAAAGGATCACCTGTCTTAACTTGGAGATGGTGAGTTTCTTCTTATTACTTTTTAAAAGATTCTCCTGGTTATATGTTCCAGCTAAAATTATTATATCATTTAAAACTTATTCTTAAGATTAGTTCAATCCATCATTGTTCCAAGAAGCCAGTATGATTAAAGCCAGTAAGTTGAGCAGTGAGTTCTATATGTTTTTCACAAATAATGATTTTGGGAGAAATCCATATTTAAAGAAAAAAATACATTTAAAGTCATGGATTAGACTCAAGTTGCCTTAGGACAGGCTCAGCAACCTTAAACACTCAAAGAACCACAAAGGTCCTAACTGGAAGCCCCCCCATTCAATTCTGGAGCCAACCAGAAGTCCAGTTCCCCTACCATAGTCTCCTCCTAGCATGATGTCCTTTTCCCTTTACCTATCCTAACCAAAAGCCCTATCAATTGTGGAGCCGAACAGAAAACCTGTCCCTTACCATAGAATCTCCTGCTTCCCTCCCCCACCCCCAACTGTAAGCTCCTCTCAAAATTGGTGACAGGGAGTCACAGCAGAGGGATGAAAGAGCCACATGCAGCTCCAGAGTTTCTGACCCCTGCCTTAAGAGATCTAGTTGCGTCCAGATATATAATTGTTTCTGCATCAATATAATGAAAACTCAACCTGCATATCTAAAAAAAGAATAAAGAATAAATACCAAACCTGCTATCTTTGGGGCACTTCTTCCTTACCTGGGAGTTTCTGCTATTTGTGGGATTCAGTTCCCTATATATTGGAAGGCAGTATATTGAGATAAGTTATTTGAGGAAGAAGAAATATAATATATAATTTAAAAAGCCTTTCCTATTGTTATTGTTGTTGTTGTTGTTGCTATGTGATCTGAGATGCTATGGGTGTCTATGGAGGAGCAGGAAGGGGAAAGTGATGGAACTTGTGCTACAACACAACTCTACTCTTGTGTACTCCTGTATGACATGGTGATGATGATGCTATCCATTTTGTCATGTTGGAGTCCTGGGGATTCTATGGGGCAAGTCTTCCACACTTTCCAATTTTGTACTACTTCTTTGAGTTTTTCAATGCTCTAGCTGGTTTTAGCTTTGATGGTGTTCAACCACCATGTTCTTTGATATGCTGGTTTCCTTTTACCGCTAACTCTTCCAAACATAATTTCTTTCTCCAATGAATTCTCTCTTATGACATGACCAAAATGAGTGACGTAGTTTTGTGATTTTGCCTCCTCTGTGTTACAAATACAAAAGGGTTGCAGCTTGAAAAATGACATATGTGTTGTCATTTTGAAATCATAGTTAAGAATGGACACCTATATAAGGAACTGCTTATGGGCAATTCCATCACCTGTAAGACATACAATTCTTGAGATATTTAATGTTCTCCAATCCCTGCTATCTTGTCAAAAATTATATCTAATTTTCTTTATCTCGGCTCTGAACATATAATCTGTGCTCTTGGGAAATAGTAGCTTGAAAACTCACCTGTATTATTAAAAATATTTGATTAGTAAGTGTAAAGCTGTCTCTGAAAATGTTTAGTCACAATGTATAGGTCTTTAGAACTGAAGCAGAAGCAAATGTTCAAAATGGGCACCACACTGCAACAAACTAAAAGAATTTTCTTGTTGGACATCAATTAACTGGTATTTATTCAGGAATTTACTTTAAATTAGATGGTCTGAAATCTGATCTAGCCCAATAGGAGCCAAGGTGGCGCAGTGGTTAAATGCAGCACTGCAGGCTACTGCTAGATCAGCCGGTCAGCGGTTCAAATCTCACCGGCTCAGGGTTGACTCAGCCTTCCATCCTTCCGAGGTGGGTAAAATGAGGACCCAGATTGTTGGGGGCAATATGCTGACTCTCTGTAAACCGCTTAGAGAGGCCTGAAAGGCCTATGAAGCGGTATATAAGTCTACTGCTATTGCTATATTGCTATTGCTATTGCTATTGCTAATAGGTAGCTTTTTCCAACAGTGCTAGACACAAGTTTCAAGAAAGCCATTATATATATTTTTTCTTGATTTACAAGAAAAATCGGTTCAAACCAATGAAATTATAAAAAATGTTACAATTAAGCAAAGATTATTTACTAACAGAATGTATTAAAATATAAATATATTACTCAAATTAACAAAGTTACTAGGCTACTAACCCTCAATTAGTATGGCGATGGAATAGAATCCAGTGGCTCTTCTAGAGATTTACGAGGACATTTAGCTGAAAGAAGAACTTTTCTTCATCTGAACAACCTTAACTGTGAGTTAAGAGAATTTATTAGTCAACTCAGAAAGACATACCATATATTAAAAAAAAAGACAAGTCAAAACCAGAGATGGTATTCAGCGGGTTCTGACCAGTTCTGGAGAACCAGTAGCAGAAATTTTGAGTAGTTCGGAAAACCGATAAATACTACCTCTGACTGGCCCCGCCCCCATCTATTCTCTGCCCCCCGAGTCCCGGCTGATCAGGAGGGAATGGAGATTTTACAGTATCCTTTCCCTGCCACGCCCACCAAGTCATGCCCACCAAGCCACACCACACCCATCAAGCCACACCCACAGAACTGGTAGTAAAAAAATTTGAATCCCACCACTGGTCAAAACCTCATGGAGAATTGATTCTACTTCTCATTTGGTATATACACCAGGCTGTGAGTCAGTAGGCAAAGCTACTACCTGTCTGTGGGATTATCGCTGAACTCCTCTAAGACATAATTCCCCTTAAACAGAATGATATCAAGGTGCCCACAAGAAGGCAGAAGAAGGGAATTATGTCATGTATATCACAGTGGTGAGATTAATTTTTTTTTACTACCGGTTCTGTGGGCGTGGCTTGATGGGTGTGGCATGGCTTGGTGGCCATGGCAGGGAAAGGATACTGTAAAATCTCCATTCCGTCTCCACTCCAGGGGGTTACTGCAAAATCTCCATTTCCTCCCGATCAGCTGGGACTCAGGAGACAGAGAATAGATGGGGGCGGGGCCAATCGGGGGTGGTATTTACCGATTCTCTGAACTACTCAAAATTTCCACTACCGGTTCTCCAGAACTGGTCAGAACCTCCTGAATACCACCTCTGGTATATCATGATATCATTCCACAAATTATATGTAAGTCACTTGTGTCATGATGCAACTGACACATTATCTAATGCATGTCATTTATGTCATATTTTTATGACTTTGGTTAGAGCCCTATGCTATACAGTGAAAGGTAGCATAGTACCTCTTTCAGTAATTGGGTTCCCTGTTCTTCCATGATGACATTTTTCCATTTTCCATTCTATATTAGCTTCTACCTTGTATAGTAGCTTCTACCTTCCTGAAACATAAAGTTCTTATTCAGCATTTTGGGACAATAGAAAACATTTCTTGGTCTTCTGTGTGACACTCCACCTGTTTGGAGAGTTTTGTCCTAAAGCAGGGGTGTCAAACTCGAGGCCCGCAGGCCAAATCCTCGAATCCACAGGGTGCTTAGATTTGGCCCGCGGAGCTACCCTGGAAACAGCACAGGACTGGCCCATGGTGCCTCTGCCAGCAAAAACGGAGCTCAGGAGGGCCCGGCTGTGACAGGCTCCTGCAACCCTCTGCCAGCAAAAACAGTTCAGGAGGGCCGCATGCAGCCCTCAACGAGCTTAGGATACTGGCACAGGTTTCCTGGCACAGTGCTCGAGCCTCCACAGGCATTCCCAACATGAGTGACGTTGAGCTGGCCATACCCAACATGGCCACGCCCAATTGGCCATGCACCCCCAAGGTCAAACACAACCCTGATGTGGCCCTCAATGAAATCAAGTTTGACACTCTTGTCCTAAAGGATCGCATGCCCTCCTGTTACTCACAATTTGTAAGGGGAATGAACATTTGGTGTAATTTATACTGTCACTAGATGGCACTCAATGCTAATACACTGGGTGTAGTTGCATGTATTTTAACATGGCATTTATTTTTTAAAACTAAAACACACATATTTAGGGAACTAACTAGAATAATTGTCAACATTGGGTTTTCCCAGATCTAAAACTAAAGATCATTTCAGTTCTAAGAAAAATATATTATACTGGCCCACATTAAATGCAACAATTTATTTCGTACACACACATTAAATCAAAGATAACAGTCTGATGGCACCTTCAGGGCATCTGCAGTGGGTAAAAGATCAAACAAGTCATGATACTATACAACTACACAACAAAAACCTTGACAGAAAGAGTGAAGCTTCGTTTGTGTGATTGCAGCTGCCATGTAATTTTTTAAATTCTCCCTTGGAAGGCTATTTATTTGTTTCTAATTTATAAATATTTGCATGTGGTTTGTGAAGTGACTCTATTAAGAAACAAGTTTAAATTATTAATATTTAATTTAATAATAAATTATTAATATCCAGCATTAAAATCTTACAATCATCTCCATGACTGTCCTCAGTTAAAATTCCTCTTTCTGAACACCCTCTGGGAGGGCATAGGCTGGTTGACCACCTTCAAAAGAGCAAAGGGTAGGGGGCTACTCCAATGTGAAATTCATTATTTTTTACTACTGATTCTGTGCTTGGTGGGCATGGATGGGAAGGATACTACAAAATCAGCATTCTTTCTCAATTTGCATAGACACAGATATCATTGCTTCCTGGACTGTTGCAGTTTTCAGAATATATAATGGGAACTAATATTTGCCTAATAACTGCAACGTTAGTTTTTCAAGAAATTGTTGCTGCTAGTTCTCAGTTTCAATAGTCTTTTGGTTGTTCTCAGATTTAATGCACTTCAGATCAGTTCAACCTTGGCATCTCAAGTGACTGCCATACACCCTGGCAGTTATTTAAGGTAGAGATCTTTGTCTCTGATGACAAATAACATTTTCCCTTCCTAGCGTTTTACCTACAAGTGCAATGTCCACTTTTTTCAGATTAACCAAATGTTGGTCTGTTGTGATTGTGACAGGAATTGACTGACCAGCTTGCAGCTCGGCCCTGATATTGTGGGCTGACACAGTGACTGTCCCAAAGTCATCCAGCTGGTTTTCACACCTAAAACCTTACATTCTCCTGATTTAATTTATATTCTCCTGGTTGAACCATTAGGCCACATTGATGACAAATAACCCTCAATAGGGGGGGGGGAGACGGACCTTCAGGAACATTCTGAAGCAGAATGCACAGCATAATTTTGACAAGTTTTTTTTCTCACTGTATTTACATAATTTCTTAATTATATTCCTTTTGGAATTTATCTGACATTTTACTACTTGGACAATCCTTAACAAGTCTTTTGAGTCGGATTTTGCACTTTAAATTTGGAAATTATTTGCAGTAAAACCACAAAAGATCTCCAAAATGAACAAATTTACACAGAAACTCAGCTGACTATAGCCTGCTTATGTGAGAGGATCTCCAAAAATATTTTTATATGTTAAAACCCCTTGAATTTGCTGCAACAAAGTTTGCAAAGTTGTGATTAGCCAGTCAAGGTTCTGGAATAAATATAAATAAATTTGAGTGATACATATGTATAACTATAGGATGACTGAACATGAGATTGTAGGGAATTTACTGTTTTAAGATTAATGTTTCAGTTTACGGTGGGGAGGGGGGAATAGCCATCATACAGATGCACACACCAGAACTGAGACACTAATTTTTATCTCCTATTCCTCAAGGATACTGTTTTTCATTCATTCCCCCTCCTCTCTCTCTCGCTCCTTCCTTCCCTTCCTCTCCGAATATATGACTTAATATCATATTTTCATGTTGGGGTATTTCCCTTCTTTGTTCTTTTATTATTTTTATCCTTTTTGAAATGGGGGGGGGGAGAGCGGGAAACCCACAAGGCTGCACTTCAAGCTTGCAAGAAAAGTGAATTAAAATCAGTGCTCTTTACTTCGGAATAAACGTCGTTAGCACTCTGAGTGTTTAGAGTTTGGGGGCAGGAGCAATTCTGGTGCCAGCGCCTCAGGCGCCTGGATAAACGAGAGATACTGGACCCCATTTCTCTCTCTTCAATCCGGTACCTGCCTTGTTGGGTCCGCCGATATCCTTCAGCCCTAGAGTTGCGTGTGTCGCAATCACAGACACGCTAGCTCCGTTTTTGCGCATTTTCCACAAAACTTTCCGGGCTGAGGCGCGGACTTGCCGGGGTCTGGGCCAACCTGGCGTCAGAGACTGGAGTGAGGGATGGCGGGGAGACCCCTCTGCCGGAGCAGAATTCAACCTTTATATCAAGCCCATATGAAAATATCTTGCATACGACGCAAATAATTGGCGAGCGCCAATGCTTTGATAGCTCTTTTTGTTTGCGCGAAGCGGCGAGAGAGCAGCTATCGAACCGCCGTGATGAAAGGACTGCGGCGTCTTAGATTCAGAAAATGTTTCTCCCCCTTCGATTCATCTTCATAGCAAAACTGGTTTTCTTCGAATTGAGTGTCTCTCTCCCCGCCCCCTCCCCCAAATCTTCGGGAAATCGTCCTGGGAATAGTTGTCTCAAGACATCAAGAGGACGTCCCGTTAGGAAAAACGCACGCTCGAATTTAAAGTGCATTTGTGAAGTTGGGAATTTGGTCTCATCACGGATTAATCTTCTGAATTAAAATATCGCTGATATTAAATGCATGCTGCTTTGGAGATGGTGGGATTTTTTTTTAAAGCAGTCGGTACGTTTTTAAATAAATTAATACATTTTATGTCAAAAGTTCAGGCGCTCTTTTTCTATCAAGCAAATCCTACTGGAGCTGAACACCTTCAGATCGATTTAGGTACAGAGCAATTGTCTGAATTAGTGAAATTCCCAATATAAATGTTGACTTCTGTATTGGTCATGATACGAGAATAATGACTGCTATAATTTCAGAGTATCTAAAAACCACAAATTAAATGTTTTTAGCCTCTCTTCTACACAGTTTCCTTTAAAGCAACACTGAAAATCGATTCTAAGTGTATACTTTTCTGAAACTTTCATCAAATAACCTTCAAATAATATTCGATAAATAGAAATACTTTAGGAAAAAAATATGATGTTCCCTTGCATCATATTTTCTTTTTAGTTTTCTTATCTACTTGCAGCATTAATAGTTTCAAGTTCTCCTAATCATTTATCAGTAGTATTCTATTCTAATTAATTCTATTGAATATCTTATAGCGCATTCTCTAAAACCTGTAGTGTATTTCTTCCCTACATACTGTAAAGTCCCAGAATACTTAATATTATTAAGAAACAATTAAAATGCAAAGCTGGCTGAGAAATTCTGGGAGTTAAAGTCCACAAGACTTAAATTTGCCAAGGTTAGAGACCCGTGCTTTAGATCATTACTAATCAGTAATGAAAATGGAAGAAAAACCTAGAAATTTATTTAAATATTAATGGATCTTCTCCTTTCCCAGAATAAAATGAGCCTATTCCTTTCCCAATAGTAAATCCAAAGGTTCCTTTGTGGAAGCACATAAATATTGGTTTGGTAATTTGTTACCCATATAATTACTGGAGATACAATACTTTCTCTATAGTCTCTACAGTATAGCCCTCACTCCAAACTTATTCACATCCCTCCCATGTTGGCATGTGATTTTCTTTTATTTCCAAATTTACAAATACTTTCAGTACCTTGATGTCAAGATAAAAGGGGTGCTGCTGAAGTTTCTGCTGCTGCTGCTGAAAATGTAAGGGGGTATGCACAAGCACACCAGCGTGCCTACTGTCCCTGTCCTACTGTTCCCATTTATTTGTACTCATTTCTTATTTATATACATATACCTGCTTATACTTATATGTTATATTCATACTTATACTTGTTTTCTCATACATGCTTGACAAACCAAAATAAATAAAATAAAATAATGTAGTAATTTTAGACATGCTTGTGAAAGTATTGATTCTGCATAATCTCTCATATCACCTCGTAAAATTAAGCTTTCTTCACATTTAGGGAAATAGAGAAATTGTGTCTGGGAGTAACACATCTTAGCCAAGACCATCTACAGTCCTAATTATTTAAATGTTATATACAGTGTTATCTGTGGGGATTTTCAACTAAGATACAGACTCACCTGTTTCAGTGAGAAAGCTTTCTTAATGATGGCATCACAATAGATTTCTCCTGTTTTCTCAGAGTTATATGAATTGCACAAATTAAGAGATGGTATATCATTTCAGTTAGGACTGAATATTGATTAAGTTTGAGGATTCAAAAGACTGGAACAAAACACCCCGTTTCTGTAGGCAGGTCAAGCTAACACAGTGTTTCTCAACTCTGGAAATTTTTCAGATATATGGACTTCAACTCTGAGAATTCCCCAGACAGTTATGTCTACGTATGAAAGTTGTCAAGATTTAGAAACATGTGCTAAGGTCTAATAAATAATAAATAAAGTCTAACAATCTGGTAATAATGCAGCATATCTCTCAAATTCTGGGATAGACAAAGGGAAAAAAAGAGAACAGGGAAAATCCTTCCAAAAGAACTGGGAAAGATTTCTATAACAATTTCCATTTATTTTTAAAAGGCTACTCCCCATTACTGGAGGAACGTTGTCCAAGGGGTCACGATGGGTCGGACACAACTTCGCAACTAACAACAACAGCAGCAACTCCCCATTATTTCAGTTTTTCTTGTATCTTGAAATAGATCCATTGTTGTGATGCAAGTGATTGATATTTGATTAGGATTGAGGAGACTGCTTATTATTTCTTTGTAAATAATCAAAGTATGACTGAAAAAAATGATGATATAACGTTTCCTAAGGTCCAGGCCTGGATTAAAGCCAACTGATATCCTAGGTACAACCCAACAATGATACCTTTAACTGACAAGATATTTAGATTCCATAAGTGCTGAAAACTGAAGTTGTGCTAAGGACATGAGTGAGGAAATCTCTGTTGTGCCTCCCTTCCTTTGGTGCAGTAAACACAAATAGTTTGGCTCAAGGGTTCTTAGTAGATTAAGATTCCAACTAGGTACATTTGGAACCCATGACTCACAATTCATGTTATTTCTCACTACCAGACAAACAATGAAAATAAAGAGAAAGAAAATTAATAGTTTCAAAAGCTGATGTAAATCTGAATATTGATAGCAATAATTAAAGTTGACACGTTCATTGAAAGTTTTGCATTCAAAACTTTCCATTGTTTTAATGAATAAAAATCAGACCAGAGTTTTGTAATTAAAAATTTAATCAAAATCAAGAAAACTTACAGTAATTTAAACACAGAAATAACTCAATAAAAAAGTATATCTTTAGCTTGAGACAGGAAGGCAACAGTTTCAATTATATATTCATACTTAATTAGATATAAAAGGCTTGGTTTTGTTATGGATTGTGGTTAGTTTTGTTTGCATGGCTTATTGTGTTAAAATGTTTGATATCAAAAGATATTCACCCATCATTTCTTTTTATAGCCATCTAAACACATTTTCAATCATCAATCAATAGTCAAATTACAAAAGCTACCAAAATATCTAAATAAAGAGCTAAGGCAGGCAGGTAAGCTTATG